>NW_019524878.1:297711-303088 GCF_002814215.2 Seriola lalandi dorsalis | reverse complement strand
CATGTCACACTGCTTCCCTCTCATCCACTCCAGTAATTTCCTGTTGCCCTCACAGATCGTGTTACAAGTTCCAAAATTTCAAAGGCACACACACACACACACACACACACACACACACACACACACACACACACACACACTGCCTACAAGCTCTTTCTCAAAACACATAGACATAAAATGGAGCAAACACTCTCTCACACACACCCCCTCTTGCATGCCAGCCATGCTATCATTTCCACTGCCAATCCTCACAATCCCATCGCTTACACCATCACACTTTCCTACTCTCTGTCTCTCTCTGTCTCTCTCTCTTTCTCTCTCTCTCTGACCAGATTATTAATCCAGCTCAGGGAACAGGCTGTGACCAAACCCTTGTCGGAAGCAACAGATGGAGCAGCTCACAAAAAAAACAACGAAAAACCCTGAAACACTTCCTGTCGGCGGATTTGCAAACACACACGCTCACACAAGCTCACACACACACACACACACACACACACACACTCACACACACACACACACACACACAGTCCTATATCCATGACTTCAGAGGACATTACATTGACTTAGATTAATTTCCTGGAGACTTATTCTAACCTGCACCATTACAACAAGGCCTACTTGCCTAACCCTAACCTTAATCTAGACCTTTTGTCCCCATAAGGAAGACAAGTCCTCATAATGTGACTGTGTAAACTGACTTAGGTCCCCACAACATGAGAAATGTTCTGTTAGAACATAACATCTCTCATGAATGGTTATGATAATGGGGTTTGGCCTCAGCCGAGATGTTGTTAACCTTGAATGCAACATTTGAAAGTTAAGATTTGAAAATGTGTGTGTGTGTGTGTGTGTGTGTGTGTGTGTGTGTGTGTGTGTGTGTGTGTGTGTGTGCGTGCGTATGAAACCACCTCATCCAGGAAACATGACACTTTTTGTTTTTTTTGTGTATAAGCAGAGTTGATTCATGATACAGGGCTTACTAACACTTATAGATACTTTTAAGAAAATTGGACTGAAAATAAAATACGACACTGCACAGAATCCTTTTATTTATGCTTTGAAAATGTAAAATTTCACCATTCATAGTTCTTAAGTTTTTGTGCAAAATACAAATGAGAGACTCTCTTTAATGGACAGTGCCAGTGTGTCTTAAATGTTCATGTTATTTCACATGGCTGTCCGGAACAGTAGAAAAAATACATGAATGTTTCTAAAATACAACATCATGGTTTGCACAATTAGCTGTGGTGTACAGTACACAAGATACCTTCACATGTGTTTGCCAGAATTACCTCTATGTGACATTTGGTGCTATTCCATTAACCTGCTTAAAGCGCAATTTAAAATAGCGAACTTAAAAAAGAGTAATGGAAACGTGAATTTTTAAAAACTCTCAAATGTGGAACAAAAAATTGTATACTTGCATGAGGTGGTTTTTCGAACTATTCAACGAAGCAATATTTTGCATAATTCAAATATAAACACTTTTTTCGCATTCAACTTGTGGTGCCGGCCATCATATCATATACAGTATATATATCAGTTGAACATGTTTCTCTGAGCAAATATCTGTGCTCTCACTGGAGCTGTCTGTTTAATGACGCTTCACGCCAGATGGAGGTCCATAGGTCAACCATGAGATAGCAGGAGACACATTTGCTGTCTTTATAGTCTCAACACTCCTATAAATGCACACTTCCTCTCAGAGTGTCAGCGGGTTGAGCCTGTCGGCGCATCGTGGCCTCTCAGAGAGGACTGCTGTCACACTCGGCTATCATCACCCGGCCTTCACTCCAAACCTCCCACATGGACAGATCTTCTGCAGCCAAACACTCCAGTCACTGAAAGCTGATGTCCTCCCTTCCTGTGTCCTGCTTTGGGTCTCTGAGCTGCATGTGTATACTCATGTCTTGAATGAGAAGCCTCTCTTATTTTTTAATGAGATAGTTGACAAAAAAATTTACTTTTTTTTGTGCTGGAAATCCATTTAAAAAAATGTTCATAGTAAGGTAAGGCATAAAAAGTCATAGTATACTAAGGTATAAAAACATCATAAGGCATAAAAACGTCAGAAAAAAACGTTTTTATGCCTTTATGATGACTTTTTTTTTTTTTTTTACCTTACTATACAATGACGTTTACATGAAAAAGTAAAAAAAAGTGATACTATAGTAAGAAACAAAAATGTCAAAAAAAGGTCATAGTATAGTAAGGCATGAAAAATCATAATATAATAAGGCATAAAAATGTGAAAAAAACGTCATATTATGGTAAGGCATAAAAAGTCATAAGTCTATGAGTCTTTTTTTGCCTTTTAATGCCTTACAGTAATATGACTTTTTATGACGTTCTATACTATGACTTTTTTGGAAGTTTTATGCCTTACTATATTATGACTTAACATGATAACAGCATAATATGACGTTTTTTTTTTTTTTAATTTTTATGCCTTACTGTACTATGACTTTTTTTTCAATTTTATACCTTACTAAACTATGACATTTTATACCTTACCATACTATGACTTTTTATGAAGTTTTATGCCTTACTGTACCAAGACATTTTATGACTTACTATACGATGACTTTTTATGAAGTTTTATGTCTTACTATACTATGAGTCTTTTTTTTTAATTTTATGCTTTACCATACTATGACTTTTTATGACATTTTATGTCTTACTGTACTATGACTCTTTTTTTGACATTTTTATGCCTTACTGTACTATGACTTTTTTTTTTAATTTTATGCCTTACCATACTATGACGTCTTTTGACATTTTTATGCCTTACTATACTATAACATTTTATACCCTACCATACTATCCCTTTTTATGAAGTTTTATAACTTACTATACTATGACTGTTTTTAAAAAATGTTATACCTTACCATACTGTGACTTTTTATGACATTTTATGCCTCACTGTACTGTGACTTTTTAAAAAAATTTTATGCCTTACTATACTATGACTTTTAATGGCTTACTGTACAACAATTTTTTTTAAATTTTATGTCTTACTATACTATGACGTTTTTTGACATTTTTATGCCTTACTGTAGCATGACTTTTTTTAAAATTTTATGCCTTACTAAACTATGACAGTTTATACCTTACCATACTATGACTTTTTATGAAGTTTTAAGCCTTACTGTACTATGATGTTTTTTCAAGTTTTTATACCTTACTATAATATTACGTTTTATGCCTTACTATACTATGATGTTTTTTCAAGTTTTTATGCCTTACTATACTATGTAGTTTTATGCCTTACTATACTATGATGTTTTTTCAAGTTTTTATGCCTTACTATACTATAATGTTTTTTCAAGTTTTTATGCCTTACTATACTATGATGTTTTTTCAAGTTTTTATGTCTTACTATACTATGACGTTTTATGCCTTACTATACTATGACGTTTTTTCAAGTTTTTATGCCTTACTATACTATGACGTTTTAGGCCTTACTATACTATGACGTTTTATGCCTTACTATACTATGATGTTTTTTCAAGTTTTTATGCCTTATTATACTATGACGTTTTATGCCTTACTATACTATGACGTTTTTTCAAGTTTTTATGCCTTACTATACTATGACGTTTTTTCAAGTTTTTATGCCTTACTATACTATCATGTTTTATCAAGTTTTTATGCCTTACTATACTATGACGTTTTATGCCTTACTATACTATGACGTTTTATGCCTTACTATACCATGACGTTTTAGGCCTTACTATACTATGACGTTTTATGCCTTCCTATACTATGACATTTTATGCCTTACTATACCATGACGTTTTAGGCCTTACTATACTATGATGTTTTATGCCTTACTATATTATGACATTTTTTCAAGTTTTTATGCCTTACTATATTATGACGTTTTTTCAAGTTTTTATGCCTTACTTTAATATGATGTTTTATGCCTTACTATGCTGTGACGTTTTTTCAACTTTTTATGCCTTACTATACTACGATGTTTTTTGTCTTACTATACTATGACGTTTTTTGTCTTACTATACTATGACTTTTTTCAAGTTTTTATGCCTTACTATACTACGATGTTTTTTGTCTTACTATACTATGACGTTTTTTGTCTTATTATACTATGACTTTTTTCAAGTTTTTATGCCTTACTATACTATGACGTTTTGTGCCTTCCTATACTATGACATTTTATGCCTTACTATACCATGACGTTTTAGGCCTTACTATACTATGACGTTTTATGCCTTCCTATACTATGACATTTTATGCCTTACTATACCATGACGTTTTAGGCCTTACTATACTATGACGTTTTATGCCTTACTATACTATGACGTTTTTTCAAGTTTTTATGCCTTACTATAGTATGATGTTTTTTTCAAGTTTTTATGCCTTACTATATTATGACGTTTTTTCAACTTTTTATGCCTTACTATACTATGATGTTTTATGCCTTACTATACTATGATGTTTTTTCAAGTTTTTATACCTTACTATATTATGGTGTTTTTTCAAGTTTTTATGCCTTACTATACTATCATGTTTTATGCCTTACTATACTATGATGTTTTTTCAAGTTTTTATGCCTTACTATACCATGATATTTTTTCAAGTTTTTATGCCTTCCTATACTATGACATTTTATGCCTTACTATACCATGACATTTTATGCCTTACTATACCATGACGTTTTAGGCCTTACTATACTATGACGTTTTATGCCTTACTATAGTATGATGTTTTTTTCAAGTTTTTATGCCTTACTATATTATGACGTTTTTTCAACTTTTTATGCCTTACTATACTATGATGTTTTTTCAAGTTTTTATGCCTTACTATATTATGACGTTTTTTCAAGTTTTTATGCCTTACTATACTATCATGTTTTATGCCTTACTATACTATGACTTTTTTTCAAGTTTTTATGCCTTACTATACTATGATGTTTTTATGCCTTACTATAATATTACGTTTTATGCCTTACTATAATATGATGTTTTATGCCTTACTATACTATGACGTTTTTTCAAGTTTTTATGCCTTACTATACTATGATGTTTTTTTAAGTTTTTATGCCTTACTATAATATGACGTTTTATGCCTTACTATACTATGACGTTTTTTCAAGTTTTTACGCCTTACAATACTATGATGTTTTTTCAAGTTTTTATGCCTTCCTATACTATGTCATTTTATGCCTTACTATACTATGATGTTTTATGCCTTACTATACCATGACGTTTTAGGCCATACTATACTATGATGTTTTATGCCTTACTATACTATGATGTTTTTTCAAGTTTTTATGCCTTACTATACTATGATGTTTTTTCAAGTTTTTACGCCTTACAATACTATGATGTTTTTTCAAGTTTTTATGCCTTCC
>NW_019524878.1:295657-297691 GCF_002814215.2 Seriola lalandi dorsalis | reverse complement strand
TTTCAAGTTTTTATGCCTTACTATATTATGACGTTTTTTCAACTTTTTATGCCTTACTATACTATGATGTTTTTTCAAGTTTTTATGCCTTACTATATTATGACGTTTTTTCAAGTTTTTATGCCTTACTATACTATCATGTTTTATGCCTTACTATACTATGACTTTTTTTCAAGTTTTTATGCCTTACTATACTATGATGTTTTTATGCCTTACTATAATATTACGTTTTATGCCTTACTATAATATGATGTTTTTTTTTATGCCTTACTATACTATGATGTTTTTTCAAGTTTTTACGCCTTACAATACTATGATGTTTTTTCAAGTTTTTATGCCTTCCTATACTATGTCGTTTTATGCCTTACTATACTATGATGTTTTATGCCTTACTATACCATGACGTTTTAGGCCATACTATACTATGACGTTTTATGCCTTACTATACTATGATGTTTTTTCAAGTTTTTATGCCTTACTATAATATGACGTCTTATGCCTTACTATACTATGACGTTTTTTGTCTTACTATACTATGACGTTTTATACCTTACTATTCTATGACGTTTTGTGCCTGACTATACTATGACGTTTTTTGCCAGTTTCATGCTCTATTAGAATATGACCTTTTTTTGGCATTTTTATGCCTTACTATACTGTGACGTTTTGTGCCTGACTATACTATGACGTTTTTTGCCATTTTTATGCCTTATTATACTATGACGTTTTTTGCCATTTTTATGCTCTACTAGAATATGACTTCTTTTTGGCATTTTTATGCCTTACTATACTGTGACGTTTTGTGCCTGACTATACCATGACGTTTTTTTGTAATTTTTATGCCTTAGTATACTATAACATTTTTTGAAATTTCATGCCATACAATACTATGACGTTTTTTGACATTTTTATGCTCTACTATAATATGACTTCTTTTGGCTTTTTTTTTTGCCTTACTATACTGTGACGTTTTGTGCCTGACTATACTATGACGTTTTTTGCCATTTTTATGCCTTATTATACCTTGACGTTTTTTGAAATTTTATGCCATGCAATACTATGACGTTTTTTGACATTTTTATGCCTACTATACTATGACGTTTTTTGCCATTTTTATGCCTTATTATACCATGACGTTTTTTGAAATTTTATGCCATGCAATACTATGACGTTTTTTGACATTTTTATGCTCTAGTATAATATGTATTTTTTTGGCATTTTTATGCCTTACTATACTGTGACGTTTTGTGCCTGACTATACTATGACGTTTTTTTGCCATTTTTATGCTCTAGTAGAATATTACTTTTTTTGACATTTTTATACTCTACTATAATATGACTTTTTTTTGGCATTTTTATGCCTTATTATACTATGACGTTTTTTGAAATTTTATGCCATACAATACTATGACGTTTTTTTCCATTTTTATGCTCTACTATAATATGTATTTATTTGGCATTTTTATGCCTTACTATACTGTGACGTTTTATGTCTGACTATACTATGACGTTTATTCGTCATTTTTATGCCTTATTATACTATGACGTTTTTTGAAATTTTATGCCATACAATACTATGACGTTTTTTGACATTTTTATGCTCTACTATAATATGTATTTTTTTGGCTTTTTTTTTTGCCTTACTATACTGTGACGTTTTGTGCCTGACTATACTATGACGTTTTTTGACATTTTCATGCTCTAGTATAATATGTATTTTTTTTGGCATTTTTATGCCTTACTATACTGTGACGTTTTGTGCCTGACTATAATATGACGTTTTTTGAGATTTTTATGCTCTACTAGAATATGACTTCTTTTTGGCATTTTTATGCCTTACTATAATATGACGTTTTATGCCTTACTATACTATGACGTTTTTTCAAGTTTTTATGCCTTACTATACTATGATGTTTTTTCAAGTTTTTATGCCTTACTATACTATGACGTTTTTTGACATTTTTATGCTCTACTATAATATGACTTTTTTTGGCTTTTTTTTTTGCCTTACTATACTGTGACGTTTTGTGCCTG
>NW_019524878.1:280370-293172 GCF_002814215.2 Seriola lalandi dorsalis | reverse complement strand
TTTGCCTTACTATACTGTGACGTTTTGTGCCTGAGTATACTATGACGTTTTTTGCCATTTTTATGCCTTATTATACTATGACGTTTTTTTGAAATTTTATGCCATACTATACTATGACGTTTTTTGGCATTTTTATGCTCTACTAGAATATGACTTTTTTTTGGCATTTTTATGCCTTACTATACTGTAACGTTTTATGCCTTACTATACTATGACATTTTTTCGAGTTTTTATGCCTTACTATACTATGACGTTTTTTCAAGTTTTTATGCCTTATTATAATATGACGATTTATGCCTTACTATACTATAACGTTTTATGCCTTACTATACTATGACATTTTTTCAAGTTTTTATGCCTTACTATACTATGACGTTTTTTCAAGTTTTTATGCCTTACTATACTATGACGTTTTTTCAAGTTTTTGTGCCTTATTATAATATGACGATTTATGCCTTACTATACTATAACGTTTTATGCCTTACTATACTATGACATTTTTTCAAGTTTTTATGCCTTAATATACTATGACGTTTTTTCAAGTTTTTATACCTTACTATACTATGACATTTTTTCAAGTTTTTATGCCTTACTATACTATGACATTTTACGCCTTACCGTACTATGAAGTTTTTTTTACATTTTTATGCCTTACTGTACTATGACTTTTTTTTAAAAATTCTATGCCTTACTGTACGATGATATTTTTTGACATTTTATGCCTTACTATACTATGACTTTATATGAAGTTTTATGCATTACCATACTATGACTTTTTATGAAGTTTTATGACTTACTGTACGATGATATTTTTTGACATTTTATGCCTTACCATACTATGATTTTCTATGACGTTTTATGCCTTACTGTATGATATTTCATGAGGTTTTATTGCTTATCATACTATGACTTTTTTTTTTTACATTTTTATGCCTTACTGTACTATGTCTTTTTTTTTTTTTTTTAATTTTATGCCTTACTAAACAATGACATTTTATACTTTACCATACCATGACTTTTTACGAAATTTTATGCCTTACTATACTATGACATTTTATGCCTTACTATACTATGACTTTTTAAAAAAAAATTTATGCCGAGCGTCTACTGACTTCAATGGGGAAGCATAGAGTGGGTTATTCCACTGCAGCGAAACTATACGGTCATTGGATAAATGCTTGGCTTTTTCCCGCCCATCGGATGCTCAGCGTCTCTAAGGGTCTATGGGGCAGTGGGCTGGCCCGGACTCTCGGCTTCTGCATGACGATTGGATGATCTGTCTGAGGCTTAGTCCCTTTTTGATTGACAGCGAAATGAGCGAATCAGCGATCTTGAAGTATAAGCATCCACCGGACACATTTTATGATGTAGGCCGAAAATGAGCTTCCCCTCCTTATAAGACCAGCAGCCGCCACTGAAAAAGTCATAGTATGGTAAGGCATAAAACTTAAAAAAAAATAGTCATAATATAGTAAGGCATAAAACTTCATAAAAAGTCATAATATAGTAAGGCATAAAACTTCATAAAAAGTCATAGTATGGTAAGGTATGAAAAGTCATAGTATAGTAAGGCATAAAATGTCATAGTACAGGAAGGCATAAAACTTCATAAAGAGTCAAAGCATAGTAAGGCATGAAACTTCTTAAACAGTCATAGTATATTAAGGCATAAAACTTCATAAAAAGTCATAGTATAGTAAAACATAAAAAGTCATAGTATAATAAGGCATAAAACTTAAAAAAAACCCATCATAGTACAGTAAGGAATAAAACTTCATAAAAAGTCATAGTATGGTAAGGCATGAAAAGTCATAGTATAGTAAGGCATAAAACTTTACAAAAAGTCATAGTATGGTAAGGCATAAAAAGTCATAATATATTTAGGCATAAAAAGTCATAGTACAGTAAGGCATAAAAATTCATAAATAGTCATAGTATAGTACGGCATAAAACTTCAACAAAAGTCATTGTATGGTAAGGCATAAAACGTCATAGCAGAGTAAGGCATAAAATGTCATAGTATAGTAATGCTTTAAAACGTCATAGTAATTTAATCAATGAAAGTCATAAAAACTTTGTAGTATAGTTAGGCATAAAAAGTAATAGTATAGTGAGGTATAAAAAACGTCATAGTAGAGTAAGGAATGAAAAGTCATCGTATAGTAAGGCATAAAAAATCATAGTACGTTAAGGCATAAAAAGTCGTGGTATAGTAAGGCATAAAAATGTCGTAGTTTTGTGATGCATACAAATGTCATAAAACGTCACATAGTGTAAGGCATGAAACATCGTAGTGTAGTAAGGCATAAAAAGTCATATAATAGTAAGGAATAAAAATGTCAAAGAATGTCATATTAGAGTAAGGCATAAAAAGTCATAGTTAAGCAAGGCATAAAAATGTCATGGTATAGTAAGCCATAAAAATGTCAAAAAATCACCATAGTATAGCAAGTCATGACACATCATTGTGTGTGTGTTCATGCACTTTTGAGAGTTAAGACTGATGGGTTTGAGGTTAGACTCCAGTATGAGGTTAAGGATTAAGGACTTACTGAGGATCCTTGGAAGTATAGGAGTACAAATGTGTGTGTGTGTGTGTGTGTGTGTGTGCGCGCGTGTGTGTGTGTGGTTCCCCTTGTTAAAACCATCACTTGTGTCGTTGGGATCTTTGACCCCCACCAACGCCTTTTGGAATGCTGGGAAAGAATTTCTGGAGTAGGGGGAACGTCAGAATGAAGAGCCTTGTGTCAGGACTCAGTGTTTTGCTCCCATTTGCTGTTTGTGTGCGTTTGTGTGTGTGCGTGTGTGTGTGTGTGTGTGTGTGTGTGCGTGTGTGTGTGTGTGTGTGTGTGTACAGTATAATACAGTGTTCTCTATAAGCCCACGCATTTTCCACAGTGTGATCACAACCTTACCAAGGCTTTGCTCTGGAACTGTCTCACATTTTTTGCAAAAATATTTAACCTTTAACATGATTTAAGTTTAACCCTGACACTGATCATTAGGTTTTTTTGTTTCTTTTTAATTGTACATTTTCACTGTTCTGTGTTAAGCTGTAACTGTAACACATACTGTTGAGACTTTTATAGCAAATTTGACCCCTCATTATTAAAACTTATTATTACTGTCTGCTTTACTAACTTTTACTAACTGCTGCCAAAATCTACAATAGGTGGAATCAAACCCCTCTGCCTACAAGCTGTGAAGCTTGTGATGAAAATAGTTGTGTTGTTCAAATTGCTGTTTTCTTTTCCTATCAGTATTCCAGATGTGCCCTCAATTTCCTCAGATCCCCACCGCTATCCAATAAAGCCGGCTTTGCTGCCAGAGACAAAAATAGTTGGACTGTTCACGTTACTGGAATTGCCTCTTTATAAGTTGGTGAGTCGGCTTGTGTGTCTTCATAACATCCACCTTCCCGTCCCTGCAGCCCCCTCATCACCCATCTCCCACTGTGATTCATGTGCGAATCAGATGGATTTGCAGGGGGCTGATGTAGCTGACTGTCAAGCGCTGCACGTGCTACTGTGAGCTGTCCCAGATACAGGCAAAGCAATGGGGAAAACATCCGATTTTCATGGTTTATACTATAATAGGCTTTTACCATTATAGGCATCCGAGTAGAACCGGCCTTGATGGTTAGAGGAGCGGGTGTTTTGATTGGAAGGTTGTTGGTTCGAGTTCTGTGAATCCAAGAGATATAAACTA
This sequence comes from Seriola lalandi dorsalis, assembly GCF_002814215.2. Classification (NCBI taxonomy): domain Eukaryota; kingdom Metazoa; phylum Chordata; class Actinopteri; order Carangiformes; family Carangidae; genus Seriola; species Seriola lalandi. The sequence goes on along the minus strand of NW_019524878.1, from coordinate 289,464 downwards.
TTTTTCAGAAACATACAAGCCTGTTCTATTTGGACCAACAGGACCAACCAGTCAAGTGAACATGGAAAGATTTGAACACATACTTTAGTATATTTTTCCCAAACAGAAATGTGATTTGTGTCAATGATTTTCACATTATTAAAAAGCCTCTTCTAACTCATTGTTTTGGTTTTACTGGGTGATTTATTTTGAGCAACCTCCCTGCAGGCAGCTGCTGCAAACATGCACTGATAAACCTACTGTCCACTAACTGCCCAGTAGCAAACAACATGCAGGCAAAGTTAGCAACTAGCTGGTGAAGAAAGTGGAACATTTAGCAGCTACAGAGACTCATGACTTGGTGCAGACAGGGAAAAAGGTCTAAAAGGAGAGTGAATATTAACTTAGATTTATCAGATGGATACAAACACAGCTCCAAATCAAATCAATCAAATCAAATCAATCAATCAAATTTTTGTCTGTTGGATGTCCAAGAAAACATCTGTTTGCTAATATGAAATGGTGTCAGCTTATCTCCCAGTCAGTTTTGACTTTAGAAAGACATATAATTTTTCATGCAAGATGAAATGATCACTATTTTAATAACATTCAACAGCAATATGTCCCATGAGTCTTAGCTATTTGTGCACAATCAAAGCCTCATGGGAGCTGTAGTTATTTAAGGACAATAAATGAGGCCATGTTGAATCAACTTCCGATGTATTAGCCGAGCTAATGTTAGTGATGTCAGTTTCACTGGCTTGACTATCACTATCACAGATTGCCTTCTTACACCATTGATTTAGCAGCAGTAACTCTTGATAGGTTTTATAGGTTGATGGAGTTGCCATTTTAGCCAAGAAATAGGTCTTAAATATAAATGCTATATTTTTCTATAAAAGTATGTTTTAATCTTTCATCAGCCTTAATTAGACTTTAAAGTCTAAAAATGCATTTCAGAATATCTTTTTCTATATCTTTTGTTCGTTGAGTGAAACTAAAGAAGTGCAGTGATGCGGTTGGCCGGGCTGTGGATCTTCTACTTTGCTGAAAACGCCAAACGCTGCAACTTAACCTGTTTCTTTTGAATTCATTGTGAGTCACACAGGAGACTTATGAAACCTTTCCTTCAAAAAACTATTTTTGTCTCTCTCATAAACCTTGAGTCAACGTGTCCTACCGGCCCACGCAGCCTCTACCTGAAGTGGCTACAGTGCTCTTTCTATTACTGCTCTGCAGGAGAAAAGAGATGGAGGGAGTGAGATAGAAAGAGTGAGATAAACACAGAGAGAGAGAGAGAGAGAAAGAGAGACCATAGGAAAGAGATGTGGTGGTTGACAAAAGGCGATCTCGAACGGCTGTGAATCATCGGCGCTGTCTCCATCGAGCCCACGCAGCCAACTCAAGAGGAGTATAAATAGTCATTATCATTTAAAAGCTGTTTTAAAAATGACAAAATTAGAAAAACAAAGCGAACAAACATCACATCCCGCCCACACAGACAGACCTGCTATCAGGCGCACTTAACTGATGCTGATTTATCTGTTTTTATCCACTGTGTTGTTGTCTGTTCTGTCGGCCTCCATTTCTGGTTTAAAGCTGTTAACACAGTGTCAGTCGTGTCCAGCATCTGTCTGGTGCCAGTCTGAGTGTGATGCATGAAGATATCAACAAATAATCCACTTGTAGCTGAAGGAGCCTCACTTCCTGTGATTTTAAGATTTTTTGTGTTCTACTTTCATGCAGCTTTTACAGCGTGGATGTCCAAATGCTCAAAATCAAAGTTTGCATCATCTTTTGGGGATGAAAAAACTATCAACAAAACTTTGGTTTATTAAACATCTTTCCAAACTAAAATGGGAATCTCTGAACTGTAAAGAGGCAAAACATACACAGTCAAACTAATATTATTTTTACTATTAAGGTTATGATTCATTATAATGTAGATTATTCTATAAACCACTGTCACCAACACAAGTCTTTTGAATATTCAGTGTATCTCATTTGGGAAATATGTGATATCTATTCAGGCAATCATTAATTTCTTTTCATTTGTTTAATGTGTAGTTATGTGATATTTCTTGATGAACAATAGGTGGGCACACTGACTTTCTGTTGCCAGGCAACCCGCAGACATTGCACAGAGGTGCTTGGTGGATGGACAAACTGTTGTTCATCAAAAAATAGTGCTTGAAAAACATGCTTGATTCGGTAAAATATCTACAAAGTTAAGACGGCAAAGTTCTGAACATAAAAGCAACATCTGGAGAAATGATCACTACTCTCTGTTTGATGAATATGCAGTTAAAGCCAACAACTCATTTGTAGGGACTGGTAACAGCGGGGACAACTAGTAAACAGAAGGACTATTTTTTGGCAGGTAGTAATAACTCCCTGGAGTACCTGGTGGTTTCTTGGAAACCTCAGTGTTGATGACAGAACTCAAGGAAATCACCGCACCCAGCCAAGGAATAATCCGGCACATAGCACTAATGACCACACATTGTTGTTCCATCACTTTGGTTTTGGCACAGATTACATTATCATCATCTGATTAATTAATTTAGTTACAATGACTATGACCATGAATGAGTTACAAATACTGAGCGTGTGCTGGATCCCTTCTTGTCTCCTTGTCTACTTTGATGCTCCCTTCAAGGGGGCAAAATAATATGTGTTTATGTGAATCAGTAAACCTGCCTTCCTTTTGATGAGTGTGTGTGCGTGCATGTGTGTGTTTACAGCATAGTGAGTTCAGACATCCGCACTTTTCTTCCCTGTCTTCTACCTCTTTATTAGTAATAATATCCTGGTCCTGTCCTCCCTCCTGTTCCTCGCCGGTTCGGCTGTGTTGTTTCCCGTCATTAGCGTTCGCCCACGAAGGGTTGCTGGCACGTCGAGGAACAGGAAGTGGAAGTGGGTGATTAAGGCAGATCCAGGCCTGCTTGCCCAGTGTATGCACCAGGTATGAGTAATACTGCTGACACAACTGTGCCACTTCAGTGACAGAGCAGGGGAAAGAGAGCTAATAAGGGAGACAGTGGGAGGAAATAGCACTTCATCACTCCAGCATCCCAGCACACTTCACCAACTATTGGGTGATAAACACAATACTTCACAGGATTGTTGACATCTACCAAAATAGACACAATATGTAACTCATACATGATGCCACTCTGCATGTGCCCCTGCCATAATACTGCAGAAAGTGGACTGGATATTCCTGGTTTATCACAGGTTGGGACTAATTTTGGTTGTTTTGGCCATTGTTTCCATCTGTGAGAATAACTAAGCAAAGCAAGTGCGGAAATCTGGCAATGAGTCAGCTTTGCTAAAAATAAGTCAGACAGGGCAAGAAACAAACAACAAAAGGTTTTAAACAAACTTTGGACCAAGTTTATTTGAAAGAGGGAATGAAGGCTAACAATAAATTATCATCTGTTGTAAACATCTACTACAGCTCACAGACTGACCTCCTGATTCAGTTTTTACCCTCCATACTCAGTGGTTTGATTACGTAGCTACTTAAGCTAATTTACTTAAGATAGGTAATTCTTCACAATAAAACATTTAGCAGCTTTCATTTATCTTTCCTTCCTCAGTGTCATGTAATCAATTCAAGCTAATGCAAATAAAAGTGCAGTGAGTGTTTTAAAGGTGCTATCTTTAAGTTTGGCTATCGCTATATATGTTAGCATTAGTGCTGTAACCATTACTTGATTTGCCAGTTTAAGTCAATTTAAAGAATTTAATTACCAACAATTTTGATAACTGATTAGTAATCATCTAGTTTTTCAACCAAAAATGCCAAACATTTGCTCAAATTGCTTCTTTTAGGTGATTTTTGTCATTAAAGGAGCTATTTGTAAGTTTTGCTATCACTTGCGTTAGTATTAACAGCTGTTTCCTTAACAGTCCAGAGGAAATGTTGCGAGTGAGGCATCAAATTTCATTCCTTTACTCTCCAAGAGCTGTCTCCAGCGGTGGAAAGCAACCATCTTGTTTTGCTCCTATTTCTATGACTTCTATTCATCTACTTAGGTTAGCATGCTAGTCAGCTAACCCGAACTATGTCGAACTGTCTCGTCACTGTAGCGTCTAGGCTGCCATGAAGAAATACCACTTCTCAGAGGACGTATTATAACCTCTTGTCATGTAAACGCAACGATAATGGAAGCTCTTTCCAAGATTAGCAAGTAAACAGCTGTTAATGCTATTGCTGGCTATGCAGCAATAGCAAAAATTACAAATACCTCCTTTAAGGTGCCCTTAGGAAGCTCCAACATGTCAGCCTTAAGAACTGAGTGCAAAACAAGGAACTTGATTGACGAACCTGCCAAATTCAAATGATCTTTCTTTATCATATACACGTGTTGTCGTTGTTTATCTTCTGGATTTGGATTATCTGGATTATCTTCCCTGCTCATCAATATCCCTCATGTTTAATATTATCCCCATTCAGAGAAAAAGAGGTAAATATAGATGCCTGTGTTTTTTTTTTGTCCATCCTCTTTGAATCATTTTTCATCTCTGTTGTCAGGCCAACAGTGGGCAAGTTAAATAAATACACATCATATTCAACCATTAGCCAGCGGAGGCTTAAGATGGAAAAAAAGACACCATGGCACAGACAAACAGAGCCCGTCCTTGGTCTGAATGAACTCTCGCTTGCTTCCTGTGAATGGGAGGAGTGAGGTGAATGGAAGCTGTTAGTAGCTTGTGATTTTCAAAAAGAGGTCTTTGAGCTGCATATAGGTCAGCTGTATTCAAAACGACTGATGTGCAGGTTTTTAACACTGTATACTGAGCTGCACACTACTGCTCCTCTGTAAGACCCTGATGATAAATGAGACACAGGAACTCTTTGTTAAAATGGATAATGTGGTTATCATATATAATTCATCATTTATATATAATGTATTATATTTATTCATATAATTTGCCATTATCCTTTTTTTTCCCCAACAAGTTTTGTTCAGTGCGGTGAATTGAATTTTTTAAATTTATTTATTATTTATATATGTGTTTTAAATCAAAGTTCCCTCGCAAAGACACATACAATTTTTAAGTTCTGTAATCAATGACATCAAGATAATAGTCAGGGGATCACATCCAGTAATATATCAATCACTCTTCAAATCAATATCAATAATCTCTGGTTTTTATTTAGATATAACTTATTCAACTTGTCTTGGAGTAGTCGAAGGATACAATTATATAGCAGACAATCATTGCATACACATTCTGTATATATAGTGTCTTTCTCATTAGGAGGACTTAAATTGTTTTAGACAAACAATCCAACCACTGGTCGCTTCTGAGATCTTCACACCTAAAGAGAAACTTGAGAGTTTTAAAAGATACTGAAGCACGCTGAGTTTCTTTCCTTCTGTTTATGTCTTAAAATAAGGCAAGGCAAAGATATAAATCCCTTATATGGCGCTAACCTAGTTTATATACTGTCTTCACACTGTATAAATAAATATCCATTCATATATTTAATCCATGTATTTATGTCTTTCTGCGCTGGGTTCAGTCATCCTTTTACTGCACATATTTGTCCTGCACTTATTAGAAACAACTCTGCACAACTTCCACAGAACATCAGAGGAAATTGTGCTTTAATGAATCAAGCAGCCGTTTCTTTCCTCGTTTTCCTAATCCGGCCTTCAAATAAAACACCTCTAAATGTGTTATTCTTCAACATAACCCTGCCGTACTCACTCTTGAAAAAGGCCTTGGGCACATAAACACAGCAGCCATCCTCCTGTTAGAGTAGAGGAGGAAGTCCATTAACAAACAGCGGGGGCCACACCGGATGGCAGAGCCCTGGCACTTGATGAGGGCTGGAGGCTCAGGAGCCGACAGAGGCTTGTAAATATTTTAGTGTGTCTAATGTAATGTTTTCCCTGCCTGCACCCCCCCCCCCTACACACACACACACACACACACACACACAGACTAAACTTTACTCCTCGCCTCATTTCACAATGTCTGATTATTGATTCCTGAAGGACAAAGGTCAGAGGTCATGGTCAGATGCACAATAGAACCCCTGGAGCTTGAACTACACACAACAGGAAGTTATTGCAGCATCTCTGATTTTTAAAACCTGGGACAACAGGGGATGCAAATCTCTTCAAGTTGCAGTCAGCCAGAAGCCCACAGAAGTGCTGTTTCCCTCAGTTAAAAACTTTTAAAAAACTTTGTCTCTGAAAACTCCTTTAATTAAGGAGGAATCACAGAGCTTGGTACTAGGGTTATTTTTTGTAACTGAGAAAAAAAAGGTAAACAGCTGTTCGGTGAGTTAGAACCAAAATTATCTTCTTCTTTTTGTGAATCTGAATGTTCACATGAACAAATGGTGGAGGTCAGCTAACACATGAGACAGGCCTTTTGAGGTACAGGAATTATATTTCATTATTGATTAAAATGTAGCAGTCTGAGCAGTGCTAGATCTTCAGGGCAAATTGGAGGCTACAGTGAGTCGCTATTGGAAAGTGACACATGCATACTTCAGAAGAAGAAAAGACGTGATAGAAACAAAGAGTTTACATTGGCGTTGCTTTCCACTGCAAGATACAACTGTTGGTGAGTATTTGATGCAAAACTCACAACTTTTCTTCTAGACTGGTAAGTGTTAATGCTAACGTTAGCTATGTAGCAATAGCAAAACTTACAAATAGCTCCTTTAAAGTGTGGAATAAAGTAACGAGACAGAATATGAAAGCATTAGAAATGAGAAAACAGCTCTCTAGAGAGCAGACTTAATATTAATTGCAGCTGCACTTCTTCTTTAAACACCAGTTGTCCAGCTGAAGGTTGATCTCCTTACTCGATACTCCAGCCTTCTTCCTCCTGCCTCCACTTCCTCCTTGGCTTTGACCTAATGTCTTCTCTGCAGTATGAGAAAAAAAGGTGCTTTAGAAGAGAGAAAAGGTTTTTTTTTCACCATACATCCACATTCTCATCAAAGGACCTTGAATTAAACAGAGAGCATGTAAAGAGCGATTTACTGTGGAGAAGTGGAACGGTCATCAGTAACATCCACTTTATCAGCTTCTCCAAGATAAATCGTGGCATCATTTCTCACTAAGATTAGCTGTGGAACATTTGCACAGAAGCACAACGCCTCCAAAACATTAGGTTGTACAAAAAACTGGCAGTTTTTACTGGACAGGAATTTAACCGAGGTCCAGATTGTTAGTTGAGGGAGAAAAAAACACCTTCACAGAACAAATATTTTGGCTGATACTGAATGATGAATTTCAGTCAGTGACGATGGCTGCACATATGTGTCTCTAAACATCAGATAAAGAAATTCAGCACTTACTAAAATTTCACATGCGCATTACGTTCTGTCAGACCTGCATTTACTTAAGAAATTCCTGCGCTGAATCTACATCAGCCTAGACAAGCTGGCTCCGCGGTTTCAACAGAGAAGAAACTCTATCACCTCTGACCTGCTGGTTTTTTTGTAACCGGGGCGAAGTCTGACGCTGAGCCTGTGGGCCTCTGTCTGCCGGATTGACACTCAGGTGAAAGGTAAGAAGAGGAAACGTCCTGAAATCAATATCCTCTTTGTGTCGGTGGCTTACCTCCTCTGCCGGAAACCAGACATGTTAAACCTCCAAGCAAAGAGGGATTTAAGCAGATTGAGCAAACTACTGCTATATTATGCAAAACAAAAAAAAACTACCATGAAGAAACATATTGAGGGAAATGAACGCACTGAATTTCTGCTTCCCTGTGCTGTAGGATGGCTACGTTTGCATTGTTAGTTCAGAGGGAGATCAGCTTCCTTCACTAATGCATCTAAAAAGGAAAAGAGAAGAGTCTGCTGGAGGAACTGAAATGATTTTATCAACACAAGTGAGGAAAAAGAACCATTTTCTAACAAGGCAAAGTTTAAGAAAGATTAGTTGTAACTGGCTTTATTAATGTTAAACTTTTACTAATGCTTTTAAGGTCATTATTAGCTATTTGTGAAACATCCCTGTGACTTGTGTATACACTGTATACATGATAATGGAATTTAGTTAAATTCAGCTAACTTTGATTATTGTTTAAAATCAACTTAAAGGTTGGATAATGTACAAAGGTAGATGTCCATGTGTTGTTTGATTATAGATCAGGTCTAACTTCTATATTAATACTGTGAAAGTATCAAAGCCTCAGTCCACAGAGAAATGCACACAGCCTGTATTCAGAAACGGACCCTTAAAACCAGCTGTCAGGACTTATGTAACTTTGTGATGTCACAACAAAGCAGTCACTGCTCTCAGCCATGCCCCAAGCCCCGCCCACCTGGACCCACCATCCAAAATTTGGTTTCTCTGAGTGTGTAACTAAAATCTGCTATAAAACGTGTAAATAAAACAAAATGTAAATTATGGGACCTTCAAAGTTCCTAATGATCATTTTAGACCCATTTCTAATCACGAGTGAAGTCTTGTGACTTGAAATGATGAGTTGAATGAATGTCCTGTTGAGCTTTCACTAAACTCAATAAAGAATATATAAATAGTCAGTATGACTAAGCTGTTCTTGACTGAACTTAATTGACTTTTTTTCACACAGTAACTTGACTCACAGTTTCACCTTACAGCATCTGAAGAGGAGACTTTTGACAAATAATTTTAGGTTTGATTCGTACACATATTACGGCAGCAAGGGAACCGTTTTTAAGTCGATCTAGCTTAAAATGTTTTGCTGTTTTTTTTCCTCCAGCATAACTTTGTCTTTTTTAACTACCTCTTTAAAAGATTAGTTCAATGTTTTCAGGAATGTAATCATTTGTTTTCGCAGAGTTAGATGAGACAATTGATGACTCTCTTAAGCTAGAGCCAGGGAATGCTAATTTAGCTTGCTCTGTCTATCCATCCACCCATCCATCCATTATAACAAACATCTGGTTAATAGCAAACCGAGAACACTGACTCAGACATCATCGCAGGCACATAGCAGCCATTTGACACGATAATAAATATCCAGTAAAAGGGAAGTAAGTGGGTTGAGCCATCTGTTACACCAGGAAAGAGCACCGGCTCAGACATCATGTGTTCGTCTGCAACACGGTGAAAGTGACCCCCCCCACACACACACACACCCCCCA
>NW_019524878.1:277042-280350 GCF_002814215.2 Seriola lalandi dorsalis | reverse complement strand
CACCACCACCACCTCCACCCACAGGTACGTTTTGTGTGTACTTTTCTCAGTGAACCACATCCTCTCGTGACACTGTGGGAGGAAAATTGCAAACACAGAAGGAAAAGAACTGTCATGACAACAGACAATGAAGAAAACCATAATCCAACTTTGTGCTGGTCAGGCTTGCAGATGTGTGTGTGTGTGCGTGTGTGTGTGTGTGTGTGTGTGGGGGGGTTCATACTTGCTCATCATAATTGCACTGGTCATTACCATGAAACCCTAGAGGGCTGGTCGCTGTGTTATTTCCTTCCCTCTCTGTTCCTGCAGACTAATGACTAACATTTACTGACTAAATTACAACACACACGCAAACTGCGGACACATAATCACAGAGACACAGGACATGCACACACCGGAGTACACCTTTAAATCTACAGTGGGGTCCAAAAGTCTGAGACCACTTTCTCTAACTCTTACCCACGCCTCAATCTAACTTAAACCATAAAACTATCTCTTAAGGGATCAGATTGGCGTATTACATATATCGCATTATACCTTAGCAAGACCATGTGCCAGTCACAGTGGCAAGCAGCGTCGTGCCCATTGGTTCCTATTGAAGATGTTAAACTTTTAAATGGGTCAGAAATATATAGTTTCATTTAAAAAGATTTGCAACCTTGATTTTTTACATAAATATTTGTTGTTGCAGTTTAGTTGTATATAAAAGTCATTTCCAGGAGAGAGGGTGAAGTTTTTGGCAAACGTTACTCAAAGAGGAGTAAACTCTGCATTTGTTGGGGACTATTTTATGACGAGGATTAATATACATTTGGTGCACTAGTGAGTATTTATGGTAGTGGGATGGTGTATGAGGGAATGAACATGTCACCCAGTGCAATAGTGTGGCCCCCTGATGTGTTTTTTAATAGTTTTTGGACAACACTGGAGTTCTATGGCAGAGAGGAATTAGCCCTATCAGGCTTGAGCTGGATAAATAACACGTTTTAGTGGGTTTGTTGAATGAAAAATACAGCATATTACCAAACTTATGATCACTTAGCCCTCAAACAGCCTTTTGAAGAAGTTAAGACTGGACCAAATGTTGTCATTCTGAAAGCCTTAAACTCAAATCAGTCCTCACATAGATAGAAGCACAAGAACACACACACACACACACACACACACACACACACACACACACACACACACACACACACACACATAAAATCCAAGCACAATAATCCATTTTATGATGATGTTCACCAGTGGCAGTGTTCTGCTTCCTGTCAAAACAGACACACACACACACACACACACACACTCCAACAACACACACACACAGGAATGCAGACGGCCCTGATAAAATTGACCACCACCTGCCCGGCCATGACCCCTCCTCCCCTCCTGTTTTACAATGCAGGAGGAGTGTTAAATTGCCTTGACCCGTCGTTCAACTCGGCCAAATTGATCCTGAGGAGTGAGATGGATAGGATGGCGGGCGAGCCGACAGACGAACACAGTTCAGTTTACATGGTGGTTTCCTTCTGGTCAAGGTAAAGTAGCTGGTTAGTGGAGTTAATATCAGCTGCGTTGGCCTGCTGCTACCACCTTTGTTTTATAAAAGAGGGAATAAAAGACTGGAAAGTGAACTGCTGTTTGAAGTCGTACTGCATTTTTCAAATTTTTTTTTATTATCTTTAAAGTGATACTCCACCCAAAATCCATCTATTCAAACAGGTGGCTGTGAAAAGTTTGTAGTTTATTTCTTCAATTTTAATTCAGTCAGTTCCCGAAAGATTTCGCTGTTGGCAGAAAAAGGTGCTAAAATATCCATATAAACTTTGTTATGTTACGTTCCAGTCAAAATGCGACCAAATGTGCTACTTCCATCAGCCTGGTCATGGATCATGGAGCTTACTGTACACTGGCTGTGCTCCCGTGTCCAGAAAGTTCAAGTACTCGTTTATGGGTTCTTCAAACAGAAGGTAGGACTCAACTGTAACCAAGAGTAATGAATCTAACGTTAAAATAGATAATACAGAAGCAATTGAGGACCAGTGCAGTAAATTAAACCATAAGCATCCAACAACAAATACAGAAAATAAAAAGTAAACAAATAATACATAAAATGCAAAACAGAGAGACCAAACCAATCCTTCTTTAAATCTTTAGGTTTGTCAGATATTTTTTTATTTATATCAGGAAAACCTGTCTAAAAGTTTTTATTCAGCACTAATGCATTGGGCATTTCGGAATAAATTAGGCACCAACACCCGGCATCAGTACCATCTAACACAGGCTGTCTACAGTGAAAAGGCTAGGAAATATCGTTAAACTCTTTATATAGAGAAAGGAAAATACTTTCATTCATATTACTGCAGGTATGGGACGATATTAAAGCCCTACAAAATGACTGGCCCCCTTTCTGGCATGTTTAAGTGGAGGAGAGCGGGGCAGAAAAGAAACTGGGGTAACACCTGTTCAAGTAATCCAGGACTACACCCACAGCTTCCCAGAAATGCTAAAATATCATCCCATACTTTCCTCTGTTTTTTCCACTCCTCTCCTCCTCTGCCCCTGCCCCGCTCACCCCTCGGGCCGGATAATAGAGAGCTGAGAGCGACAGCTGCACTTTAACTGCCCCAGGAGGGGGCATCGAGGGGGCGGGACTGTTGGAGAAAGGGGGCAATGAAAAGGAAACAAGGAACTGAAAATAAATTCTTTCCAAATGAGAAGGAGGAGAAAAAAGCATGTGAGTGAAAAGGTCGGTGAGGTCACACCTCACCTGCAAAGTCGCCCCACCCAGAGAGAAAGACGTGAGAAAAGCAAGATAACAGTAATTACATGCAGTAATTAGGCGTGAGGAGTGGGCAGGGGCCTGAGAGGTTCATGTTTCTCTAAGAAAACAATAACATCTTAAATATCTTAAATAATCTTAATATTGAGATACATCACATCACATCACAACAAATGGTCTGTTAATAAAATATTTTATGTACGACTTGGATTAATTTAGGAATGATTGGGGGTTATAGGAAGGTTAGCCACACAGGAAGCTGCAGTCTAACAGAAGAAGAAAAATCAAGGGATATAAAATTTGAATATTCCCCTTCATAAAATCCCTGGAAATCCTGCACCAGTGAGCATTGCTGCACTCTGTATAACCCTACTTCCAGGCTAGCCACAGGCCATCGATCTGCACAAAGGCCTTATGGGGCCCCCAAGGAGGGCGGAGCCATGGAGAATGGATGAAAGCGAGGAGGAGGGGGGTGTAACAGACGAGAATACCCCCCCCCCCCCCCCCCCCCCCCCCCCCCCCCCCACCC
>NW_019524878.1:267405-277022 GCF_002814215.2 Seriola lalandi dorsalis | reverse complement strand
CCACACACACACACACACACACTCCCCAACCTCCAATGGAGGGCTGATTTCATGCTGTCTGGGAAGCAGAGGGGACAGAGCGAGGAAACACTTTTGAATCTGCAAACGTGTGAATGTGCCTCTTCCATGTTGTGTGAGTTTGTGTAACCCTGAGTGTGTGGGAGTAACTGGAAGTGCTGGTGCCGGGACACTGAAAGGTGTCAAATGTTTTTGTGTGAAGTAGAGGAGGGATTAGCAGCAGGACAATGGAGGGGCAGTAATCCCTGTTTTTCCATTCCTTCCTCCTTCTCCCTCCATCCTCCCTTTCCCCGCTCCCTGGCGAGGTTCCTTTTCTTTTCTGCTGGTGTGTTTGCATTTACAACTGTGAGAGAAAGTTAAATCACAATAAGAGAGAAACTGACTTGGATTGGCGGAGGTTATCAGGGAGTATAGAGGGTGTTTGGGAACGAAAAGAAAACAAGTTGATTAACCGTTGTAGAGCCGACAGCTCAACTGTTGATGGTTGACTGCCACTGAGAATCTGTGACCGACCCAGTCTCATGTGTCTGGCACCGCTCAACCCTCAAACCCTCAAACTCTGAGCAAGACAAATCATCGGCGGAGACAGTTGAAGAAGAAGGAGAAAGACCGGCTGTTTACTCTACCAAATCCACAGTTCCACCCATTGGCTGTGGTTTCTTCCTCCGTGCCAGCTGGAAGTTTTCACATGAAGTTGGTTGGCTAGCTGGTTCTGGTGGTGTTGTTAATCGTATTGACATTTGTAGATGCCAAATGTATGTGCATGTCGGTCGTTTTTTTTAAGTGCAGCTTTTAACAGAACACATAAAGCAGAACAATGTGATTCTGGTTGTTTGAGGTGCGTCAGTTGCTCTCAGAGGGAACATCTGGTAACTGGGAAGGTCAGAGGTTAAGATGTGTGTGTTCAAGAGCAGCAATCTGTTTTTTAAGGAGTGGCTGAGACCATACACCCATGTTTGTGCTACTGGCACCTTGACACACCAGTTATTTGTGTGACAGAATGTTGTGTTCATCCAGTCGCTACCACACGGTGAATCTTTTCGTAGCTAATCGTACAATTATTGCTTAAAGGCAGTTTGAAGGAGTATAACAGCAAAATCAAACCCAGACATGATAGAAAAATGTTGATAGATTCACGTAGGTCTTATGTGAGCAGAGAAATAACATGGCTGCTAAATTCAGAAGAAAACATCCAATTAAAATTCAAATTAAACTAAAAAAACAGATGCTTTGTGCCATAAGCATCACTTGATTAGCCAGAAATTAATCATGCCAGTCAGAGAGAAATCCCATGATGCATTGTCAGTCGGTCCACTGTAAACTTGCATGCACACTCTTTCAGCCAATTTGCTGTATAACCATTCACAGTTAAAGGGTTTATTCAGAAAGGAATATGGCTTAGTGCAACGGCTGCACTCCTGCCACAGGTCTTGTGTTTGAAGAGAAGTAACACAGGAGTGCTGATGACAGTACCAGGTCAAATGGTGTGGAAAAGCATCACCTCCCAGTGTGACAGAAAAAAAAAAAAAAAAAAACACTAAAGAGAGGTGCTGGGGTTAAAGGTCAGGGGCTTCCTGCAGGCTGTGAAGCAGCGTTTTTCCTGTGGTCCATTCATTCTGCCACTGGTGGGGGCAGCAGGGGTCACCGGGCGGGTTAAGAGGTCGGCTTTTGAGTTGACAGAGAAAGAGTTAGAGGGGAGAGACGGGCAGATAAAGGGTGGTGGCTGCTCCGTCTTGGCTGAGAGGAGCTGAATAGAAGCAGGTTTATTTAAGTTTATGTGACAAGGTTATTAATGTTCTCTCTTACCAGGGTTTGAGTGAACGGCGTCTCAGTGCCACATGCATAGACATATAATGAAATCCTGAGCCTGTTTTGAGGAAACAAGTGGATATTTTTCCCAAAAAAACATTAGTTTTCTTTTTTACCGTGAGTTAGACGAGAAGTTCAATATCACTTTCAATGCCGTGTATTTGGTACAGAGATTTTAGGAGGTGTTTTGGTCGAGCTCAGTGCAAAACGGGGAGCAGGTGAAGATGGTTAATCTCCTGCAAACAGCTGCAAGATTTCTTGTCTTGTTAGGAAGCAACCAACACATTAGCCAACTGGGTTTTTTTTTTCAGATTTTGAATGAATTTTTTAAAGCAACACATGAAACCACAACTTGGGAACACAGGAAAAGGACGAAAACCTGGCAACTACTCATCTTGAAGGGTCAACCCGATGACTCAGTCCCCAGCTCCGGCTCCCTCCCTGTCGCTGTCCTATCCAATAAAGGCATACAAAAATATATATATATATGTCATATACTGTGTTATACATGCTACATAATTATTCTACGGTCACAACGACGCCATCATACAACTCCGTGAAACATACATTTTGCTCTTTTCAGTCTTGCAGATACTTAAACATGATCGCAGAGAGAAAGGAGTTAATTAAGCTTTTCACATGGAGACTGAGTAGAGAAAGAAAAGAGTTGCATCGTGCCGCCTGCACCGTCAGCCATAGGTAAACGCTGCAGTGATTGCCTTTAGTTAGCTGAAAGTTCCCTGTGCTGAAAACATGTCAGTTGAATTAAAAACTGTTTGTAGTACAGCTTCTTTAAATATATTTCTACAAATTCTGTTTTTATCAGTTTGTGTTTAAATAATAAAGTTGAGGGTAAAAACGGTAGAAAAAGCTAATAAATGATTCCTGTGAATCTAAATTGACTGTATGTGCAAGATACTTGGAAAACTAAGAGTTAATAGAAGCTCAGGAAAGTGGAAAAGCAGGTCTGCACAGTGATGGGTGTTAACTGGAGGTTATTTGGCTGACTTCAGGATGACCTCTTGACATGTCAGCGGCTTTGCAAGTTGAAACCACTGCACGATCTCTGTCCCGTCATGAACTGTTTGTGCTTCATGTGGATGGCCTCACGTAACACCTGGTCACACCCCGGTCCCATAAACAGAAAACATCCTTACATCACCGTCTCAAGTTCAACCACGGGGTTTGTCGGAAAGCTGCGGAGACAGGATGAACTGCGCAGAACCTCCGTTTCTTGTTTTTACTTTGTATACCGCGACACCAAGTACATCCCCTCCTGCTGTTAATACATCTGTCTACATTCTCACCCAGATTAGCCACAGGCCGCAGCCTCCCCATTGTGTAACACATGGACGGGTAAGATAAATGGGGAAAGTGTGTCAAAACAGACAGCTGGCCCGCAGTAAGGCAAGGGCAAGGTTGTACTCAATGTAGTTTTCATTCTTTGCAGTTGTACCATGACATAACATGACTGTGTTGCACAAGTTCTAAATTGATCACTCTTATTCTCCCATTATGAATGACAATACTGGGAACATTGTAGAACTTATTTTCTGCATTCACACTAGTAACCTGGAATGACCTCTGAACTGTCAAAGTGTTTGTTTGTTTTTTTTACCTTACTGTGCTCAGCTATATGCAAACTGAACTTCCCCCGGGACAACAAATCAGCTTGTTCCGCAGTTTGAGTTTCCTCCACCACACTACCAATAATCTTATAGAGCCATTTAGACCTGTAATGCCAAATTGAATAAATATGAGATCTTAATTTTCTTCAAACAAGGGAAGAAAAAGAACTATTGGTGAAATAAACTTATTTCAAGAGTGTGCAAGAATTAGTGACTAGCTAATGACACAGTTTTGCTGCTGGGGAATAAATACATTATTTCGATATTAGTTACTTTATTCATGTAGAGAAATAAATAATAAAGGGCAGATTCTGAATCAGCACTGTGGCTATGGAGCAAACTTGTGGCCCTAACAGATTTCTGGAAAAGGTATGAATGGTCACATGTCACTGTGTTTCTGTGTGTGTGTGTGTGTGTGTGCTTGCCTGAGTACGAGCATTAAACAACAGCGTCACCTTCAAAACATGCATCAGTTATGCAACATAAGTTTGACAGCGATCCCGACCGCTGTGGTTCTGGTACATAGTTTGGGTTAATTGTAGCCAATGATTCTCAGGTTGTTTCGTTAGTTCGGAGAACAGAGTAACACCACACCCTGTGGTTTAAGATTAATGCTAATCACTCATGTTTAATATCAGTTAATCAGTGACATGGCATGAAGTGATCTGCTCTAAGATTCCAGGTTACATTCTATTTGAATAATGGTTGCTATTATTCAACAGGTTATGATGTAATTATGTTGGTGTATGTATTTTTAAATCTTGTTCCGTGTGCACTTTGTTTTTCACTTTGAGCTCCTGCCCCGTTCAAGGTCTCTGCTCCACCAGGAAGTTAAGTGTTATTGTAGCATGAAGCACATGTGGTTAATTTACACAAAGACACACATTTTGAAAGGTTGTTGAACTTTTGAGGTGTATTAATACACTTTTTTTTTGTTGTAATTATTAACAAATTAAATATCCAAAGCTAAAATAAAGGTGTAACTTAGTCTTTGTTAATTGGTGCTTCTCAGTGCTAAAGACTGAACGCCGAGGTCAAAGGTCAAACACAGGTCATGATCTTTTGATATTTCCGCTGCTTTCACTAATGATAGAGTACAAAACAGGTGGTTGAGTTGAGCTGAAAGAAGAATTTCTGCCTGTCAGGATCACACCACAACTGCTGAAGTGTGTACATACACGGATGTCAGCGGTTTTTACATGTGGGCTCATTATTTTTCTGTCCTGCACAAACAGGTTGTGGAATCCGGGGCGGAGGAGTGAAAGGAGCAGGGACGGGTGGGGGTGGGTGGAGGGTAAAGAGGAGGTGAAAGACAGGTTCTGGGTGCAGGCGTGCATGTGTGGAGTGCAGGTGGACAGGATGGTGACGTGTTGCTGAGAGGTTCGCCAGCTGCCATATCATACAGATCCGGGGGTTCACAGCACGGGCAGAGGTGAGATGTGCTGACGAGTGCAGAACACGCTCCTGCTAACATCCACATTAAACTGCAAGTATTCTCCTTAAACTTATCACCATGAGGTAAATGCTGATCGCAAAACGACACCAGCAGCATTTAGATTGGTTCCCTATAAGCCTCGCTTTCACTATGCCATTCTATCCTCCACCGTGGATTTCGTGGACAATTGAAAGCTCGATTATGGCACAAAGGAAGCGTCGGCCATTGTGCGACCAAACAGAAAGATGATAGTACTTTTGTTTTCCTCTGTAGCTATCGGTAGCTTTTCCCCAGAAAGCGGATACGGCGGAAGATGGAGCAATAACCAGGGTAACTGTGGAAAATCTACCTGGCAAAAGAAAAAGAGGAGGATAAGGCAAAGTAGGCGAGGACAAAGAGCGATAGAAACAGAGGTAAGACGGTGAATCTCGGATTCATGGTCGGACTGAGATAGAAATTCAGCTCTGGACTTAACAACTGTGATTGGAGAGAAAGCTAGTGAAGAGAATGATAGGACAAGTAACAACATTACAGATGTCTTTTTTTTTTTGGACTATTTTCATGGTTGTTTCTTGCTTTGTCAGGCTGAAAGCGGGAGCCATGTCGCTAACGCTCCCGCTGGCAGCCAGAAACAAACATCTATCATTCACTGTTCGTTTAATCTAAATAAAAGAACACGTTTTCTGTTGGCGGCCTCTCTAAAATGAGCAGTGGGGAAACTATCTTCTGTTGTATGTACCCGGCACAGCACAGATATTAACAAGCTAAGGGGGGGAAGTTATCTCTTGCTGACTAAATCTAAGAACATACCTTTTCCACTCTATTATAACCCTCCATCCACATTAAACTGGTATTTTTCCACATCTAAAAAGTGAATGTAGCATGTGGACGTAGTCTTAACCCCTTCTGCCCTCTCTCTCTCTTTTCTTTTCATTCACACGCACATGCTGACGAACAGGAACAACACTTCCTGCTCTATCACACCTCCTGTTCCTGCAAACTCAAACAGAAGATCTGGTTGTTTTTTTGTTTTTTTTTGTACAAATCTGTACTTTTGTTCACTCTTGCTAAAGACAAAAAATGCCCACACATAAGAGAGGTCAAGTGGAGTAGATCTGTGCAGCAGCCGCATCCAAAATGGCTCCCAGAGAGTAACCTGTGAAACAAAGTGAGAACATTAAATGAACACAAGATCATAGTGCTGTACAGACATGCACAAACACACACACACACACACGCTACGTGCAAGTACACAAACAAACAAGTGCTGGTACACTTATTCACACTCACACACACACACACACACACACACACACTTAGTCACACACTGTGAAACAGGATAGTGAAGATCTCTGGATCTCAGCCAAAGCAAGACTACCTGAATGGTGCTTGGCACTGCTGAACATTCTGCGTGCACTCCCACATTGTCACGTGCGAGGTGTCTCTTTCCGTGTCCTCCAGGCTTTTCATGCCTCATTTTGAATGCTTTTGTCTCCGGAACAAAACAAGAATTTAACTCAGGTGTCAACAGTGGGTTCATGTCTCCGGGACACCGTCAGCTGACACTCGGCCAAGAAGAAGCTGAATTCTCTTCCTCTCCTGCAGACTGGTGAATAAATGCAAAGATAACAAACACTACTATTGGAAAAAGCCACTCTTTGGGCCTGACAGGGATTTTATGATAAATAAAAGTGATTTGTACATGTTTTAGAGTAGTGCCTGCATAATTAAATTAGTGGAACATTTATTTATTATTCAATTACATGCAGAGTGTTTTAATTCATACTTACACACTGATTGCGCACTTAAGTGTGCAAACAGCAGAAAACACCTGCATGTGTCTAAATGTGGACAAATGAAGAGTACTTGAAGAAGTGAAGTGGTGCAGCACTCTGGTGATGGTTCAGGGGGGCGGAGAGACGAGTCGGGCCACAGTGTCATCTGTACTCAAAACTCTGGCTCGTCTTCTTTAGTGCACATCTGTGATGCGATCGACCCGCTGCGACCCCGGTGGGGAGGAAGTGGTGTGGAAACACGTGACAAATGGCGTCATAAAGAAACCGCAAGGCCAGCGTCGAGGTGTGATGTAGCACACTTGGGTGACAGGTGAAGAATAGTCGACCTGTGTGTGCTACTCTCCTTCGAAGATTTGGTTTTACCTAGAATCTGTTGTTACACCTCCACTACTATTTTACTGAGTATACTTTATTTTATTTTATCATGCATTTTTAAATTGTTACAGGCTCCGTCCACACATTGTTTTCATATTAAAGGTCAATTTTTTCCTCTTCTCCTGTGTTTTATCTGAAGTGTTGATCCATAAGAAGATATATTTGTGGTTTTAAGAACCAAAAACCATCTCGGTGTAGTTTTTACATCTCCTCTCGGGCGTCTCCCTGGAGCTCCGGGAATCTGAGCCTCTCTTCTGATTGGCTGACTGTTTTTCTGAGTGATTGAATAAAAATACAGCATATTTCAGGTAAAAACACTCGTTTTGGATGATGGGTGCAGTATGTGGAACACACTATGAAAGAGGAACAGTGCTGGTGAAAAGTCTCCATTTTCTGACCTCCAAAACTGGGCGCCAGGCGTAAACACAGAAGAACTGGAGTCTTTTAAAACTAAAATGTAGTAGTGCGGATGCAGCTTCAGTTGCATTTCCACAGCCGTGATTTCCAGCAGCGGTGCACTGACCTCATCGACATAAACTCTATTTGACATCTCAGCCTATAGCTTCAATAAAAATGAGTCACAGCGAGCTCCCGCCCATTGTTTCCCCCGCGTACGTGTTCTGTACTTTTCACCTTTGAAACCGACATCAAAGCATCTCAGCGTGCGATCGCTCTAATCAGCCCATATCTGTGTAAAATCTACATGAAGAGGTCTGGAGCGGCAGCAGAGACGCACACACTTCATTCCCCTCACATGCAAACAAGGAACCTGGCTGACCTCAACTTGATCCTGCTGTCTGGAGTTACAACAAACCAGAGGAATAATGAGGAATAAAGCTCTTTTTTATTTTTTTCTTCCTTTTACTGCCACCCTGAGAGGAAGTCACTAAATGAGGGAGAGGGAGGGGAGCAGTAAAGCCAGGGGCTATCTGTGTGTTTACAACCCCTCATATAAAAACAAAAAAGAGAGGAGCAGTATATTAGATGCCGGATAGCTGAGTGGTAATGCTAAGGCCTTCTGATCTGGAAACAGATGTCCCCCCTGTGTGTGATTGTGCGTTTGTGTTTCGTATGCTTTACTGGTGACTGCACACCTGAAAATGCGCTGTGGTAAAATTCCAAGATGGGACAACAAACCTTGTTCCCAGCAGAGTCAAATTTATTCATATAGTCCAAAATCACAAATTTCCCTCAAAGGATTCAACAAGTTTTACGACATTCATCACCTTCTCTCCGTAAACCCTCCTGCTTTTAGACAGACTACATCTTCTGTCAGCTAAAACCCCACCGTCTGATCTGCCACCTCATGATTAACACATGATAAAAGTCAGGGAACGCCACACTTGAGTCTTGAGTAGCTTAGTTTAAAAAATGCACCAGCACCATACAAAGGAACCCGTGGCTTAATCTGCTTAATGATGGTTTTCTCTTTTTTTGTGTGTGACATCTGACCACAGCAAAAAACTGTAGCACAGCAAGGGAACACAGCACCACAGGATCACATCTAATAGCTTCAGCGCTCATGAGCCTGCAGACAACGTGGTGCACAGATAGTCACAATAAACATACATACACCTGTAGGCGATAAGGCTATATCCACATTATTATGTTTTCATTTTAAAAAGGTGTTTTAAAATAAAAATGTCCTTCCTGACGACCGTTTTTGAACAGCTGCAAGTGAAGACAACAAGGTAAGACCCAATCAGGAGGTGAATGTGGACGTCTTCGTCTTCATTTCAGGTCTCTGTTTTTGTCCAGACCGAAATGCAACCAAACTAAAAACGGGTTCAGCAGCGTTTGAAAAATCAACAGGCATGTGGATGTCGGGTGAAAACAGAGACGCCGATGGGTATGCATACACGTTTAGGCAAATAAAACTACCTGGTAAAGGTCACGAAAAGATCAGCTGCTGCTTTTTGTTCAGCTAATTGTTTTAAAAGTATTAAAAATGCCAGCTGTTGTGCAGATGTTCAGGAGATTGATGATGTTCTCACATTCAACATTGTTGCTACAAACTGACTTTTTGCAGAAGCAGAAACATTAATGTTTTCTGTTTCATTATCGGGTTTTATTCTCATGTAACAGACACAAATAATAAAACCACTCGTCCCAGGTCAAAGGGAATAAAGTTGTCACATAGAAATACACAAAAAACGGACTTGACATTCACATGATGCACGATAACTTGCATGATAAGCTTCTATCACATTTCTCTGTGAACCATCAACCGATCTTAATGTGGAGGTGTGTTCTTCGGGGGGCTGTGTGCTTTTACCGATCCTGTTGTTAGGCTTAATGAGCTGGTGAGGGGTGCGGAGGAATAAGGTTTAGGGATGTTGCAGGTCAATAAAAGCCAACAGCCGACGGCTAATTAAAGGAAAAGGGAATGAGGGGGGGTGGGGGGGTCCAGGAAGGAAGGAAGCACCACGGCTACGTTAGCACGCTGGTACTGAAGTCGCTGTGGCAAAGCAGATGGGAGGCAGGCTAATGGTTGGAGAGCTGCGGGGGATGATATCAAAAGAGCTGCTGAGGAAAGCAGAGTGGTGGTGTACAGGC
>NW_019524878.1:245354-267385 GCF_002814215.2 Seriola lalandi dorsalis | reverse complement strand
TCTACAGCTACAGTGTTCATCAACATCATGTCTTCGTGTGTGTGTGTCTGTGTGTGTGTGTGGGTGTGTGTGTGTGTGTTTGTGTGTATGTGTGTGTGGGGGTGGGGGGTGTTCCTCCACTCTGGGCTTTTATGGCCAAACAAGAATGTTGGTGTAATCG
Source organism: Seriola lalandi dorsalis (assembly GCF_002814215.2). NCBI lineage: Eukaryota > Metazoa > Chordata > Actinopteri > Carangiformes > Carangidae > Seriola > Seriola lalandi. The sequence continues at coordinate 267,225 of NW_019524878.1, read as the reverse complement.
GGCTTGTTTAGTCTGGTCAGATAACAAGGAACATTTACAATGGCCCTGTTGGGACGAGGTCTGTTTGATGTGTGGTCTGGCACAGAAAACGTGAGGAGAGGTCATGTTTACTGAACATCATAAAACAGGCATGTGTTTAGTTACTCACACACTCATAAAGTTGCCTGTTTTCATGCATTCAGTGCACTCGTGAGGACCCTCCATTCATTCTCTTTAAAGTGTATTCAGAAAGTACCGCTCCACTTTGTTCACACTTTGTTATGTTGCAGCCTTTTGATGAAATCACTTGTCTTTTGACATTTTCCCCCTCATCAATCTGGGCTTAATACTTTATAATTTGTCCCCTAACCCCCCTGTGGTGAAAATCCAGTGTTTAACCTTGTTAACGTGTCCATATAGTGTTTGTTTATATAATACCAGATATATCAGGAGTGAAGTAAGCGGTCAACACCATGACTGAGTATTTCCACCTTGGAACTGCAGTGAAACCAATGACAGTCTCATAAAAACAGAGTGCACTGATCTTTCACCTGTCAACCTGGAGCATGCAGGCGCTGGTAGTGGGGTGGGGGGTGGTTGGGAGGCACAAGGCCTGGTCCAGAATTTCTCAATGAGGAAGTAAGAGCAGATGAGCTTCCAGCACCAGTTTACTATTTTTCTTTTTCACTTTTTATGTGGGAAAACCATGTTAAACAAAATATTAAATCATAACAGAGTATTTTTTTTTTTTTTACATAGTTTAAAACATGTCTGGAGAGGAACTTTAAAGATAAGCAGCTTCAGTTGCAGACATGTGTTCTGAGTGAAGTGTAATCATCCAGCAGCAGCAGCTCTGTGGATGAAACACCTTGTTGATGAGAGACTGGACTGGCTGGAGCTAACAGAAGGGCTACAGTCATTAAGATAACCACTCTTTACAACCGCGGTGAACAGAACAGCTTCTCAGATTGAACAACACGTCCAATCTTAAGGTGGACGAGCTACAACAGCAGAAGACCACATCAAAGTTTCACTTCCTGTCAGCCAAGAACACAAATCCGAGACTGCAGTGGACTCTGAGATGTAGCCTGGTCTGATGGATCTGGATTTCTGCAGAGGCAGCAGATGAATCCATGGACCCGACCTGCCCTGTGTGAACAGTCCAGGCTGCTTATGCTGCTGCTGTTGCTGCTGCTGGTGGTGTAATGGTGCAGGAAATGTTTTCTTAGCCCCTTAATACCAATCAATTATGGTTTGAATGCCCCATCCTCTCTGAGTGTTGCGGTTGACCACGTGCATCCCTTTACGGCTGCAGTTTAATTTGACATATCTTCTCACGGCCACTTCCAGCACACACTGAGTTGTATGAGAAGGTTTGGGCACTCTGGGCAAATTCTCTATATTGTTGACTTTCTTCAAACGTTATTGCACTGTTCATAACAATAACAATAAAGAACAATAATCGTGATGTGTAAAAGTTTGGGCAGATCACTTCAAGCTATGAGATATTTTTGGAGGCTGTCTTGCACTCACTGCATTATTATCCTTATGATTTCTCTCTTGTAATTTTATGTGGTTCAAATAGACACACACACACACACACAAACAAAAAAGTGCATAAACACTCTAATACATCCACTTAACATAAAACAAACACTTCCTCCTCTTCTTTCTCTCTTCCTGACACACACACACACACACACACACACACACACACACACAGAGCCTCTGGGGCCAGCCTAAGCAGGACAGTTGCTGAGGTAATGGTCCTCGGAGAGACGCCGGCCTTCTCCCCTGAGCTCCTCCTGCATTATTGAAAGGCCGGTTCATTCATGTCAACAGGAACTTCCTGCCTGCCTGAACAAGTGTAAGGGATACACACAAGCACCAGTCCGCCTGCTCATTCAGTAACCGGAGAATGCCAAGGCCCCGGCTAAGAGGAGCCGCCACATCCGCCACGTCGGGTGGACCGAGTTGGGTGTAAGTGGGTTGCGTAACCCACCGGGACTTGACACCGACGGCGGCAACAATGGAGTGTTTGAAAATTTTCTCCGCTGTGATCAGTGATCAGGAAACTGAAAGGAGGGTTTAGTTCGTGGGGCTTTTCAGGAGGTTTGTGAATGGATAGTCGGTGGTTCACTACTCAATGAACAGAGCAGTGAGGAGGGATTACATGCTTTCAGCAAAGGAGAATAGCCGGTGCTTCCCAATCCTGAACCCCTAACTCTAGTCTCGGAGCCTGTTTGCCCGGACTCCAATGAAAACTTGAAAACACCGTTTGAATCAAGAAGCTCAAGTCCAAACTTAAAACATTTCTCTCGAAGAAGGAAAAGAAGTTTAGCGTGTTAGCATGTGTGTGTGTGTGTGTGTGTGTATGTGTGTGTCATGCAGAACCTCCTTCTGAATCTGTCATGTGCACAGAACTTAGCGGCGGAGTGTTCACGGTGTCATGAGAACTCAGAGGTTAGTGATCAGGCAGCCGTCACATCTTGACACTGATGAGCGTCAATATATGGATCCCCGCTCCGGATATTTGATTCCTGTCTTCTCCCGGCGCCGACATGAGGATGCTGTTGTCAGTTTTGTCCTTGATCAGAAACGTCTTGGTGTTTATCACCGAGCTGGATTTCTCTCCTTCCCTCCCAGCCCGGATCGTCTGCCCTCAAAGGATGTCATGGGATGCGGAGAGGAAGCCAAATTTAACCACAACAGTTCACATGACCGCTCAACAAATGCTGCCATTCAGGAAGGAGTATCACTAAAGCGAAGCATGTTTCACTGTGCATGTGCTTCCCGTGTACAACTTTCTCATGCACATGTTTTTTAAAATAATTCAGCCATGGAAGAGATATTTTTACACCAGTGAGGACTTGTGTCACGGAAATGTAGTTTCTGGCTGAGATCTCAGGTTCAGTTGCCCGGGACAGAATCACACACAACCAGCTTAAAAATCTGAGATCTGATAACTGCGGGTTTTATAAACAAAATTTCATCTATATGGAGGATGAGACTAAAGTTACTCTTTAGTTTGGACTATACTGCTGCAACATTGGTAGAAACTTATAGAGCTATAGGCAAATAAATACTTGGGGGGAGGGGCATAATAATAGCACAACTTCACATAATACAACACAAAAAAGGTAACAATACGTCTTTGTCACTGTCACTTTAATAAACATAAAATTAGGATTATTACATTTCAGTGGTTCTGACATCAGGTGATTACCTCATGATTACTTCATTATTACAGCATCAGCTAACAGATGTGGGTTTGGCTCTGTCTGACTCACGTTGTACGTTTGCTCAGCAGTTATTTCTCAGATCCACATGTTACGATGTGAGATTGTCCTCCTAATAAAATAATAAAAATGACAGAATCAGCTGATAGTTTCAGCCCTTACACAAAAGATATCATTAGTTGTATGTATGAGTGACAGAGTAGTGTAGTCAGTCATGTGATGTTATCATAGATAGCCAACTTTTTTTTTTTTTAAGCATGACGATGACGGTTCTTGGATCTTAACTCAGTAGTAATTTCAACCCAAACCCAAATAATGATCTTTCCCCTAAATATAACCAAAACTTAACCCAACTTTTGGGTGGACACAGGTCTTACTGAAGAGTCTGCTGTTGGTTTGAAGTTAGTTTGAAGTTGGTATTGGCCAGCTGCACTTGTACACTTAATTACACAAGTTAAAAAAGTAATGAAACACTGATTAATTTAAATAATAAACCGGCTCAGCTCCTCCCCCTCAGCTAGTCACATGTCTGTGATGAAAACAATAACAGGAAGTAAAAAAAACAAAACAAACAGGACAATAATAATATATTACATTTTGTTACCATCTATTTATCACAGTTGCTTCACAGTAGACAGTATCAATGAAAGCCGAACAGATAAAGAGCAGAGAAGTCATTGACTCGCAGTAACTTGCTGCCAAAGAACAAAACAAACAAATACAACATAATAACAGGAAAGCACGGTCTGCAGAGCCGAGTTGCACAAAGTGCTTTAAAAGACGACATTCTTGTTCCTCATGGGCCGCCATAAAGCTTTATTTACTCGACCTCTGAGCCTGGGGTCACATGCTTGGCCCTTCAAGGCAGAACGGCACCTCATTTGAAGTGGGCCACTTGTGGAATTCCCAGCAGACCTTTCATGTTGTAAAAATTCCTGTGTATCCTGGTAAACACTGAGTAGTTTGACCTCATCCAGCAGGAAGTTCAAAAGGTCACAGTGGAGTTGGTGGGCGGAGCCTTTCTCACCCACACCTGATAAGCAGCAGATTACAGGTTCATGCCCTGGGTAGGGTGTCGGTGACCTTTTGAACTCTTCTGAGACTGACCACACAGCAACAAATGAACGATGTATTAGAATGAATGAAAAACAGCGTGCACAGATTAGTCATTCAGGTAATCATATTCAGTAATTTGAGGGTGTAAGTGATTAATTCACACGTACAAATGATCAAGACTTTAACCGAGCAGAGGAAAATGGCTGCGACAGCTCATGAATATGGTCACAAACAGGGTCATAAAACAGACTCACTTTTAACACCTGGTGGATGACTCCTCTCTCGACAGTGGAAAACTGTCATTCAAGGCTGTAACGTTAAACTCAGGCTTCCTCCCCGCCTTTAAATAGGACTGTCATAAATCACAAGAGGGATTGATTTAAGACCATTTCCACACTGAGGCGACTACATTTTTTATTTGATTTTTTTTTTACAGAGGAGGGAAAGCGGCCGCTCAGAGAACATTGTCTTTTCGAACAGGGATCTACAGTATTTCTGCGCTGCCGTCACTGACCTATTTTAACCCCTCTCCCAGCCCTTGCAAAAAAATGATCTAAGACTGCTAAAAGTCAAACATCTGACTCAACATGGCATCACTGCCGAGCGGAAGCAGAGGCTTGTGAGGGGCTGAAATATTGATGCTGTGAAAGGAGGCGTGAGTTCCCAGATTTGCCTCTTGCGCTCTTGCTACAAACCAGGGAGATGATGCATTTTCTACAATCCAACTACGTAACACGCTGTCTTTTCATACAGCCCAACAAAGTCGTTTTATTTTATTTCACCACTCCAACTCTCCAGTACAAAATTATTATTATCAAATTATTAAATTACTTACATCTAAGATAGTGGCAACAGTACACTTCGTTACAAGATAGATAGACAGTGTCGCAATTGTTGTAAACTTTTCAGACCAAAAGGGGAATTATTTAGACAAAGAAGAACATTGATGGTGTTTGAAGACAAAAATCGTATCATGTCGAAGTTGAGTGAAGCAGGTACCTGTCACCTTGAGTCAGGTTCAGCGTGTGCTCAAGGCCTCACTGGGCATCAGGCTGCAGCTGTGGATTTACAAACCAACATGTTGGCCACTCGACTTATGACACCATGTGGCTGCACTATGCAACTGTTTCACAGGTGTTAGTCATTCAGCAGCACCACAGATCCACGTCCCTGCACTTCTCCAATTCTCACTGACAAAGTGTTTGCTATTTCAAATATGTTTTTTTTTTTTTTTTTTTTGCTGTTGTAGTTCTTTATAGGAAAATATAAACGAAACAAGTGGCTTCATTCACACAGCGGATTGGAATAAGATTATACTTAATGCTTTCTAGAAGATCATGCGCTTATGGGAAGTTGCGTAATACACAGAGTGAGTCAGAGCTGCTTCAGAGCAAGAGTTAATCAAAACAGTGTGTGTGTTCTCTGTGTGCGTGTGTGTGTTGTTGGAGTGTGTTGTGGAAATAGTGTGAAAGAGAGCGTGAAGTGAGGAGTAACAGTAAAACCAGCTTTATGTTTTGTGTGTGTGTGTGTGTGTGTGTGTGGCGGACCAGTGCATGGAAAATAACTTATGGGAGGCTGCAGGTCTCATGTTTAGAGTCCCTGCAGTGCTTCTCACAGTTACATCATGACTCATAAGTAATGCAATGCCCCGATTCCTTCAGCTGCCACACATGTTGCTGCTGCCTGTCCGTGTTCCCCTGCGCTGCTGCAGATATCTTCACATTATGCAACAGGTAGCTGCAGCCAAGTCGTCCGATTGGTCAGAGGAGCTGTATATGCCTGTTCTGCTTTTTTTGTAGTTATCATACAGTCGAGCTTTGTTGCATGTTATCATGTGATTTACTTTCGCAGTTATATTATTTTAATCCTGCTTTCATTCGTTCATAGACACAGGATGTTGTGTGTTTCCAGTTTTTATAATGGCATGTTATATAATGTATAAATGTATTGTAGGAAAGACTGCACCGCTATTGCTTTGGTGGCACAGGGTATTTATTGGAATTGCTGTAATTGCATCATTCGGAGGCTGCATTTGAAGACCGACTGCATCACAGCGGTGCGACGAGGCTGTCCCATGTCCCAGGCTCCTTTTTCCTGAGAAATGTGGACTTCTTTTCCTGGGCAACAAAGGATCCAACGGGTGGACCAACCTATCCCAAGATTCATTGCGGTACAAGCGTTAAAACTGATGGCCTCAAAACCTCAAAAAAAAAAAAAAAAAGTTACGTGTTGTCAAGGTTGCTAGGCGACAGCGCATCATAATGCAATGGTGAGGGCGGGCACAGATGGTGACGCAAAGCGAAAATCCTTCGTCTCATTTTGGTTCGGCCTTCGCGGTCTTCGACGGCTACTTTGTCGTCCTCAGCAATAAATGTCTTACTCGACCTTTTTATTTTTTGGTCCGACCTTTTGATTCTATCCTTTTCTCTTCCTCTTTACCTTCCTCACGTCATCAGCCAATCGATCCTGATGCTGTGCACCTGTGTTGTGTGTCGGAGACGTGAACACAGTGCTGTTACATTCAGTAAAGCTTCAAATATGAATCATCATGCCTTTTTTTTTTAATACATGTTTCATTTTTGGCCCTGAAGGAATGCGACATCTATTCCATCAGATCATTTATTATTTTTGTAAGATACAGGTTGTAATGTGTGAGTGACAGTAAATTGAAACATCTTGAGTGAGTAGCACACGCAGAAATAACACATTACAGCAGATGAAGTGTTGTTGCACATGACAACAACAAACCCACACCACAGCAGGCTGGTATGGGTGTGAAGCCTTCATAACAAGAGTCCACCCACTGCAACCAGCAGTCTCCTGCACTCATCTAATTATAGTGTATGCAAATGAGGATTTGACTGTGATCTCGGAGAACTTTGGAACAATGAATCATAGCGTTTTTTTGGAGAAGCACAATGGAAAAACAACAATTTATAGATGGAAAGACTGAATCACTTGCACACACAGCTGTAAACATGTCAGGTGAGTCATTTCCTTAATAATGTGCCTTTAATCACCATCATTATAAAGTTATGTTGTGCAAACACCTTCTGTGACCTCCAGGTTGTAACATATCTCAATGAGGGTGAGTCACCAGAAAAACTCGGCACTGTTGTGAGTCACTTTTTGATACTTCTATCAAAATAGTGGCTCTCTACTCTCTAACTGCAAGAAAGGAAACACACTGCATAACATTTATTTGTTGTAAAACAGAATAAATTACAATTGAAGTCTTGGAAACAAATATCAGTGAGGATGTATGAAGTATTTCTGGACCCTTATCAAATGTTTGTTGGTTAAGTGTCTACCTGCCCAGCACCAGTGGACAGACACAGTATCTGAGTGCTGAGAATAAGGGCTGCAAAATGAAGCCAACACAGAAGTGCCAGTTCCTCTAATGACCACTAGAGTCTGGCTCCAAAAGCGAGTCTGTCCCCATAGACTCCCATGTGAAAATGTTTAAGTTTAAAGCAGAAATAAACATGTTTACAGACGGGTACCTAAAACAGTTTTGGTTTCTGTAGCTAGTTTCCTCCTTCGTGACAACTGTACGGGGGGTGAATCTTTATTTAACAACTACTTCTTTGCATAGGGTTAGGGGTTAGCATAATTGATGGTGTGTTGCGCCCCACATCTTTGCCATTTTTGGATTAGCCAGGAATAAGGCGGAGTCAAACATCTGACCGGACTGAAACTGAGTGACACTGCCAAATATAAAATCCAAACCCGCGCCTATAGTTTTATCCTTGTAATATACTGTATGTAACTTCACCATCAACAGGTTGAAGTTTTAATTTGTCGAATTCTTTGGTTAATGACAAAATACCTGCAAAGCTAATGACATCATCATCAGTTGTACTTTGTATTTACTGCTAATTAGCAATTCTTAGCATGCCAACACTCTAAAGTAGATAGATAGTAAACATCATAGCTGCTGGACCATCTGATGCGGGTGTAGACTCGTTGTTGTCGTCTTGTTGTTGTCCATAAACTTGCATTGGCTACACTCCTGTTACAGTGCATGAGAGACGCAGATGCAGACGACTGCCTCAGTTAGAGAAAGGAAGACAAATTTAATGAGTTTCAGGTGAATTACTTTTGAAAAACAAAAAAACAAAACAAAACTATGAAGCTACCACTGGAAGCTGGTTAGCGTAGCTTAGCATGTGGACTGAAATGATTTTCTCAGAGCAAAAGTTTACCGTTCCAAATGAATAGTCTATAAACATAATCTCTAGGAGGAGATATGTGTTGTCATTACAAACTAACGGCGTCAGCGCAGGGCCGGAAACACCAGTGACGTGGGCTCCCTCCAGAGGACTCTCTTCGATGATGTCATCTCAAGGTGTCCATACATAATTTAGCCTCCTGGCTCACAGTGAGGTCAGGTCTGCAGCGTTCTCCTCTTCTCCTCCAACAACCATTTGTAAGAAAGAAAGAAAGAAAAAAAAAAAAAAAAAAAAGCTTATGGGTTTTTAATGATCCGGTGCTTTGGTGAGAGCCAAGGTGCTGAGGTAACCTGCTGGGCTGGCTTTTCAGTTCTGTGCTACAGAGCGTGTGTGTGTGTGTGTGTGTGTGTGTGTGTGCGTGTGCGTGTGCGTGTGTGTGTGTATATATAGCAGCAGTAATGTCAGACTGGCATACAACCTTTAGTCATTTTCTTCTAAAAGTTGTAAAGAGCCAATGGCTGCCTATGAAAGAGGGGCTCTCCGTAGCCTGCCGTGCAACAGACTGGAACATGTATATGTAAAAAATGTTTTTATTGTTTTTAACATTTAAACATCTTGCTTTGTCAAATATTCTGAAAATAACAATGTAGTGCTGTATTTTATTAGCACAACTATGTAGAAAAACCAAGAAAGTATGTCACTGATAATTAGGCTGTACAGAGAGTGTGCAGTGCAGTACTGAAAACCAGTAGGATTTGAACCAGATGCTGCACCACTGGCACTTTCTCAAACAAGCCCGCCGCGCTTCTCAGTCTTCACTGTGGGGCTGGACTTCAAATGCACTGAGCCTCAAAAGTATCAGACCCACATCGTCAGAACCTTCTGACACACAGGGTCTGTCCCAACACCCCAACGCATGTGTGGTCCTGAGGACTTAAGTAAGTAAGCTGGTTTCAGGACTGACGATAATCAACACATGAGGAAGTTTAGGTTTATGAAAATTATAATTCATGTCCGAACGCTACAAAGGATTGGCAGAAATTCCACACATACCAATTGGTAAATATTAGATCCTTTTATCAAACACCTTAAGAAATACTTTGATCCAACAGAAACCATTAGAAATAATATCATGCTCTGTCTGTTTTGTGTGCTCTCTATACGACACATAAACACACATGGGGAGGATAGGCTCTGAGAGACGGAGAGAGAGAGAGAGAGAGAGAGAGAGAGAGAGAGAGCGTAGGCTGAAAAATCTCCAGCTGCTTTGATGCACCTTAAGTCAACAGTAAGACTAGGAAATGAACATGTTGACTAATCTATGGTCAGACTTGGTGATGTGCTCACTCTGTTTTTTTTTTTGTGCATGTCTCAGTCAAACTTTGGGTGTATCCTGCTGACATCATGTGGTCCTTGAGGATTAATTTAAGGACAATTAGTGGTCTCAAACTTCCTGCTACCTGTTTTTTTTAGTCAGATCATTTGAGCACACACTCTGTGAGCACCTGTAATTATCCAAATGTCTCTTCTTTCGCATAATCTCTCTTTGCCTTAGTCATAAAAAGACAAACAAGAGACTTGTGGGAAATTTGTGAGCAGACTTTTGTAAATCTATGTGTTTACTTTAATTTAAAGGATTACTAAGGGATTTGCTTTCATTATTTTGGCTTTGGGATGGTCACTGAAACCACCTGGCTCCATGCTAGTCCGACCTTAACAAAACCTCATGTTGGGTTAAATGGGGACAGTGACAGATAAAACCCTCAGGGCAGGATAGCTCTCACCTGCAGCTGTCAGACCTGTAACTATTACCTTACGTGACTTCTCAGTCCAAGGGCTTTTATTCTGGCCTGGAGTGTCACAGCGAGGGAGATTACTTTCTTCCACTGCTCATCACAGTGACATGGTTTACAAATGTACAGCAGATGAAAATCAAACGAAAAATATACTCAAATACCAACTTTTTATATACGTAAGTACAGTCAGTCATGGTCTCCTTACTGGATTTATCTTTCAACCATATTTAATGGTCTTCGTCGGCAGAAGGAGGTTTTCTCAGTTGGAGCTTTCAACTGCATCTCAAACAACATCCACACTGCTACATTTTCTGTCCGATCTCCATCCAGATGACAGTTTTAGCTCCGTATCAGGAACGATCTCCGTCCACTACTATCAAACCTGAAAACACATATCACATGACCATTCACGTACACTGGGCCTGTGCGAGCCGGTGTTTACAGGAAGCAGACTGTCTACTCTGCAGTTGATTGGTTGCAGAAAATACTACGAACAAGGAACAACAAAGACAGCTGTAGCGTTAAAATGCAGAATTTAACAGCTGCTAGCAAAGGTCAGTAACGCTTGTAATTCATTATCCATGTTGCACTCACCACTGGTAGTCGAGGCAGATGACACCCAATCAGGGTGCGGCTGTGGGCGTCTACATCATCGTTTTCTAAAGGTCTCAGTTTTTGTCCGTCCAGATTACAACACAACCCCTGCAGTTTTCAAACTAAAAGTCTCTGTTTAAGGCGCTGGAAAACTCCGGAGTAGTGTGGACGCCAGGTGTAAACAAAGCAAAAGAGATGCATTTTAAAAGATGGAGTTTACCCAAGCATTCCTCAGTTTCTTCCATTTCCATCACAAGCAAACTTCAGCCACTGATAAAGACCATGAGATATGGTTAAAAGTTTGGGGAAAAAAAGCTACTAAGTGGCCCTTCATTTAAGATTTTAGTCAAACTACTGTTTCCAAAGTCAAGAGTGAGCTTTGATCGATGTTGAGCAAACCGACCCTGTTCACTGTGAACCGCACTGTCTTGTTGCAGCTGTAAACTTTTGGATTCACAGGCACAAAATAATTCAGACAATTTTCAGTAAAAATCTGTTTAAATTTAATCACTGCATTAACAAAATTAGATTTTTTCTTTCCTTAGTTCCTCAGCCGATTAAAAAAAAGAAAACAGTATAATCCAGAGCATTGTAATGCATTGGTTACCAAAGACTGATCATGGATGGGAACGTGGATACAGAAAAAAATCATCAATCACAGTTGCATGGAGAGAAGAGGAAAGGACAGAAGAGGGACAGAAACAAATGAGATCAAATGGAGCACATGGGAAAGAGGTGACTCAGTTGTATGAGGCTGATATGAGTAATTCTTGAGAAATGAAAGCGGCTCTCAGCGCATGACAGAGGCTGGAATAACGGTGCTGTCATGTCAGAGTCATGTCACTGAGTTAACATAGATAAGTAATGGTTAGTAGGTAGGAAGTTTGCAACTCTTGTCTGCAGTTATAACTTTATTTCTGACTGTTAAACTATTAAATATATTATATATTTTTTTACTTTTACTGATTTTCCAATCCAACGCAGTGTTCCTCTCTCTTTGTCATGCCATTCGAAGTGAATCATAACAGGGTATTATAGAGTTTAGAGGGTGTTTGCTGATGGGAAGCTGCAGGCCTTTGAGCTCCTCATTAGAGACACCAGATGTCTTTGGCCTTTGGTGTGGCATGGGAACGATGAAGAAGAAGTGGGCGGAGGTTTTTTAGGAAAACGCCTCCTCTGTACCACATCAAAGCCCGCTGCCAAGAAGGTGAAGCCTGTGAGAAAACGCCGTCAAAGAGAAACTCCTGCATGTGGCATGATGAGTTGTGTGAAAGGTAAATATGATATAAAATTAAAAGTGTATTTGTTTATCTATTATTTAAGGTTAAATCATATTTAATTCTCATGCATTTATACACAACTTAAAAAGCCAAACATTTAATTTTGAAGGTTCAGGCTTCAGCTTCAAAGTGAGATCAAATACTCTAATATTTCAAACTTCTACAATGACAATTATCACAAATTCAAGCTGTGCATCTTCCTAATATGCAGTTGTATTGTATGTGTTCTTATTTTCATCATGAAACATTTTAATGTCACATTTACAGGCTGAATTTGACAATTTGAAACCAAACACCACAAACAGGAAAAACGGACAAACTCCCACAAGTCCAATAAACGAGATGCCTCAACACTCATTCATCCAAACACTTCACAAATCAGCGGGAATGGGTATATGACCAAAGGACAACAAAACAAAATGCATGGTAACATACTGATGTTTAGCAGGTATAATGTTTACCACCCTCACCACCTTAGCTATCATGTTAGCATGCTAACATTTGCCAAGTAACGCTAAACACAAACACAGCAGAGGCTGATGGGAATGTACCTGTACCTGATTCTTTAATTAATTTTTTTGCCAGATGTTGGGGTATCACAAAGGTGATTTAGATTCATCCTCTGGACACCTTATATGTCCGCACTAAAATTTCATGGCAATCCATCGAATACTTTCTCCGATGTTTCAGTTTTTGCAGAGCACCACCGCTAGTGTCGTTTATCACACAAAATTATGAAGACATACCAGAAGTAAGGGAAAACTTTAAAACCACTGACGTAGTGTAAATATCGGCTTCCACGACAGTGATAGCGTCACATAACATTTGTTCCCCCAAGGCTTATGAAGAATTCATATTTTCTGTCCCCTATCGGGCCCAAGCTGTGAGCTCAGGAAGAACGAGTGTGTCATGACTTCAGTAAAGTGTATGTAAGATATATGAATAAGCAAATAAGGTGTGCAATTATAGATGACTTTGTCTTGGCTTGCTGTTCCAGGCTGTGCTTCACTTATTTATTTTTTTCTTACTCATTTTTACATGAATATTTGAGAGGCGTTGAACGTCTGTGTGCTTGTGCGTAAGGGCTTGTGTCTCATTTTTGCATGCTTGTATTTCTCATTATAGGACGGCAAGTGGAAAGCTAGTTTATTCATTAGCTGGATTAGCTTTCTGCTCCAACTGTATCTGCTTGAGTTTGTCATTGTATAAAAAGATATATGATAAATATTAAAAAAGAAGTTGATCACAAAAACCCCCATATATTACAGGTTTGGAATAAGTAGACAAAAGCATAAATCATGTGTTTTTTATAATGTTTTATTGACTGGTATATAGTTAATTGGTGTGGGTTTGGTATTTATCTAACACAGGAAGGTTCAGAATACAGACGTCTCCTGCCTTTTGATTTGCTGACTGTCTGCTTTGAATTCACAGTAAATTTGAATCGGTCTGAACTTACACACTGTACGTGTATTTGTAGAGAAATTACAGCAAATAAGAGGAACATCAGGAACAGGCAGATTCATAATTGTAGAACATAGAATAATCTGTTCAAGGTCAGCATGAATTGTGGCACCAAAATGATTTTGTTTCTCAACATTCTTCGGGTCAAGACGGATCTTCCTTTGCAGACGAAAGTTTTTCACCAGCCATGAAACAAAATTTCACATCAGTCTTTCTCCGTTTATAAGATATTTGATTATAAGTAATGAGTTTGAACTGGTTGCCAGATCCTTGAAGGCAAGGACTCCAGTGAATGTGCACACTGCGCAGGACTGTTGAATGAATTATGTATTTGCAAAAACCTTTAACTGACACATATTTTCATGTGGATATTGGCACATTTTGCATCAGTGGTCATTAATGGGTTCATCCGTTTGCAAGGATGTAGGTGAAAAAAACAAACAAAAACACGCAGCATCTTCTCAGTACAATAACAAACCTTGAAAGTTGTGCAGCTTTGTAGGAGGTTTGTGCTGTGTTAGGGTTTCTGTTTTATAGATTCAAAGCACAAATTTACACATAAGCACCTTAACTGACCTCAGGCAGCAACGTAATTACCCACCCGATGGAGATGTGTATGTATTTTGTGGCTAAGTGTAATAAATGTGTATCAACTGTTAATGTGGCCATAGTGTTTTTGTGGGGATGGAAATGACTAAAGGGTTCGGCCATCCTCCAGGAGTCTGACTCTCTTCTGATACATTGCACAGTCACTGTTGTTTCGGAAAACTGTTTAATATGTTATTCCCAGTTTTAGATTCATCACTCAACCCACACATTAAAAAGGACATTAAATCAACTGTGACAGTAGGAAGAATCTGTGGAGTCTCAGTTACTCTGGATGATGGAGTTTCACATGTTGGTTTAGCACTGTAGTGTTTCTCCATCAAAATCTCATCTTGGCTTCAGTTAGAGGTGTTAATTTATTTGCACATATGAACACAATAAGACAGAAACAAGGGGAAAAAATAATTACAGTTTGACGAGGTGAGAAAAAAAACGAATAAACACACGAGGCTCATGAAAAGTCTGGAAGCTGAAACGAAGGAGGCAGACATCAGTCCAACATGCACAGTATGTACAGTATGTGTGTGGGAGAGAACCGAGTTCCTCACTCTCTCTCCCGCTCTCTCATTTTCTTTCTTCTTTCACAGCTTCGGGGAAGTGTGAGATGGTGCTGGAGGTGTGATGCGTTATTCTTAGCTTCCCTTGTCAGCGTTCCTGTCGCACTTTTTCTTTTGGCAAGGGCTCTGAAACGGAGATATCGCCCGCCCGCCTGTCACTTCGCCCGTATATGTGATTTCTAGTGAGAGGTCATGAAATTGAGGAGGCGGGTAAGGTGTAAGTGCTGCCTCTTCAGTGTGTGTATGTGTGTGTGTGTGTGTGTGTGTGTTACTGTGGTCAGCTGTATACCATAAATCTGAGATTGTTTGGGTCTGTCATGGGATGTGCAAAACTGAGAGATGTGAATGTACTGACTTTATCATCATTGGAAATAATTGTATGTGTCCTGCTCAAGAGGCTCTTGCCACTGTGGGATAGTTCTTGCAGCACAGTCCCACAACTCAGTCTGTAATCAGATACATAGACTTGATGATTTGATGGACAAAAACCCCTCTGGGCATTTAGAGAATAGGTTTAAATTTGGTTTTTAAGTTTTAGAACAATTGTTTCTCTCCAGTTCCGCTCCAGACATGTTTTAAACTATGTAAGTAGTGAATGCTGTCATTCATGTTTTGTTTAACATGGTTTTCCCAAATAAAAGAGGTGAAAAAAAAAGGAAAACTGGGGCTGGAAGCACATCTAAACTTACTTCCCAAATGAGAAATTCTGCATCAGGCGTTGTGCCCCGCCCACCACCGCTGCTTCCGCTAGGTGGACAGATGAAAGAGCAGAGAGTTTCAAGATGGTTAGAGGAGGAAACATCAGAGAGACAGTTAGCGTTATGTTGTTTGTTAGCTTGTAAATAGCAGTGGCTGACACAGTGTTAGTGGTTGTGCTAATGCTAACTTTCACTCTCTGTACTGACAAGGAATTCAGGTTTATTTAGCCCCGCCCCCCCATCCCTGCAAGTTGACAGGATTGGTTCCCGAGGTTATATGACGTATGAAACCCTGGCTGTCTGAATCAGTTTTTATGAGACTGGTTTACTTCAGTTGCAAGGTGGAAATGCTCAGTCGTTGATAGGATATGTCTTCTATATGGATGTTAACAAGGTTAAACACTTGATTTTCATTGGAGCGTTCCAGTGTATTCCAATGTGAAGCTAGTTGAATAAAGTTATATCCTGTGATGTATCCTAGACTTCTACAAATCTGCGGTTTTACTGAGCGTCCTATGAGCACGAGGGAAGGAGTTGGTGTTTAAATCTCCCTCTATCTATCCTTGACATGTATAGAGTGGGTTATAAAGGTACTGGACGTATACATAGGAAACTAGGGAGACATAGGTAAAGCTTTTCAACGCAGTAAAGGAAAAAACTGTGCAGATCTTTCCCTTAGATTTACAGGAAAGCCTCCTGTCTATGCCAGTCGCACGCGAAGGCTAAAGACAAACACTTCATCCTGTCAGAACACTATCAAGTCGGAGACACACCACATCAAAAGTGCTCTGCTGCCAGCTCGGCTTCCTGATGCTGGTAAACAGGACCAGTCTGGGCCAGCAGCTGCATCATGTGCGTATACCCACACCTGGCTGCCATGTTTACCTGGCACTCATCATGTAGACTGCTGCGACACAGTGCTAGTATGCCTCAACCGTTACGGCCACAAACAGATTCAGAATGACATGGTTCAATGCAATCACTCTTCTCATGACACACGATTTTTCCTCTAGATTCGCCTGGCTGCACGTCGGCACCCATGACTGTTTACCAAACTGTTTGTGTGTGTTTGGGTATATTTTAATAAAACTTAATAAAAGAGAGAGAAAAGAGAGATCGATAGAGACAAACAGTACATGTCACTTAGCCTGCTTGCTTTTTGTAAAATACATTTCTAGCCAAGACAAGTAACAGTAATGTTACATAACTTGCTAACACACATCATATTTACAAAAATCACCTAGAAGGTTTTTGTCCGATTTAGACTGGGGTAGTTGTGCACTTCACCCTCTTATGGCCCAAATTAGTATTAAAAAAATGTATTTTTTAATTTTTTTTGTAGGAAAAAGAAAAAAACTCTTTGTTTAAACAACCCGAGAGATGCATGTGAATGTATTTTTCTGGGAAGAAATTTTTTTTTCACTTGCCTCTCGGGGATTGTTTTCACAGATGAAAGAAAACTAAGGAAAAATTAAGTTTTTTTTTGTCCCTTTTTTTCCCAGAAAAAGAATTCACTTGCCTCTTGGGGTGGTTTATACAGATGAAAAAAAAAAAGCATTTTCCTTTCAGGGCTTCTGTGAGTATTTGATGAATGTGTAAAGAATTAAATCCTTATCTTAAAAGGGAATTTCCAGAGGAGACGATAACAACACATATAAAAAGGCCACTCTGGCTGTATTAGTTTTTTTTTTAAATCTGAGTAAAGCATGAGTGAGGCTAGTGACAGAGAACAATAAGGAGGGAGGGGAACAGTACAGAATGCATGGGTGGAAGAAGAAAAGCCTTGGATCAAAAGGAGAAAAGGAAGTGGAAGACAAGAGAAACGGGAGGAGATACCCTTCAGAAAGCATCAAAATGCACAAGTGATGTAGGGGGGAGAGAGACATGAGAGGGGGAACAGTTTGGTGGTGGTGGTGGGAGGGGGGTGGTGGGGTATCTGATTCATCCACTCCCATAGGCTATTTATTTTGGTCGGATGGAACAACAAAATCCATGAGGGAGGTTTGGATGGCTCTGCAGGATGACGTAAAAAAGGATGTCTGTGCTTGGGAGGGTGATGGAGGGGGAGTCACTATTACAAGTAGGGCATCTCCCTGAAATAAGGGGAACTAAAATATGCAATACTACGTGGAAGAAAACTCCAGGAATTACCCACAGCCCACACAACCTAACATAATCTCAGATCTGCTCATTCTACTGGAAGCGCTGTGAATGTAAACTACGCTTAAAGCATTTACTGTAACTGATCTTTGGAAAGCATCACATTTACATCAATAATTTATTGATGAAACCCGCAAAGATTCATTAAAAAAAACAGACTTAAATAAAAACTTGTCATTCATTTCCGTACAAATATGAGGCCATCTGTTTACATACTAGTTATTTTCACACGAACACAGACATGTTTCCATATTTACTGGCCTCATTCCCTATGGACAAACTCCCCACCCCCGCAATGTTCCCGAGTGATCTAAATGAGTCTTTATACTGTACTTCCTGTTCATGTGGGACAGGCTGAACTCAGGGACACAGTTTAAACACACACACACACACACGTCCTTGATAGTGTTTATTAATAGTTTCTTTGTGCAGAACTTTAAAAGGTGTAAGATCGTGCTCCTTGCTCCACCTCCATAGGGGGCAGAATTTCACCTCTTCTTCCCTGTCCAGTTAATGTTGTTGTTGTTTTCCCCATGTTCCTTATAATTTATCATTTATATGTGCATTTATTTTTAGTTAAAATTGTTGATAGCACTGAAACAAATTATGAGTACTTGTAACACAAACAGTATGTTTTTATTTACCTATGAAAATATGAAGGCAAGGGGATACTGCATGACATGGCATGGCATCAGGCCATAGCAGCATGAGGAAGGGATGATGACATCATCACAAAGGCAGAATCAGAAAATCATGTTTATTGCCAGGTAGGTTTTTATTTACAAGATATTTGGCTTGGTGTTTGGTGCAGTATCCAATAAACATATTAACAGGAAATAACAATAAAAAGGTAAAATACTGCAACAGTCAAAAAGACAAATATACATAGATACACATATTCAAAAACATAAAACAATACGGTGTGTCATTTGCACAAATTATAATTTTCATTACAGACCAACATCATTTGTTACTCACCAGTCTAAAAGAAAAGTTGCGAGTTCGGCATCAAACCACATCTCTTTAGCCGGAGCTGTCTCCAGCGGTGGGAAGCCACACCAGCATTCACCCGTGTTTTGCTTCATTGCCGTTGAACGTGGTTTCTTGTCGGAGCGGTCCTTCAGGGTGGAGATAAAGATCCCTTTCTAGGTGTTTCAGACATCTCTGCGTTTCTGTGATGCTCGGCGGGAGATTTTGTTTTTTACTGTCGGGAGTTGGAGCGTAACTCTGCAGAAAGCTCTTCTTCTTCGTGGGACTGAGGGCAGACTAGACGCTACACTGACTCACACAGCATCTAGTGTCATAAAGTGGTATTACAACAGGATGCAGGACGCAGCGAGTTGGTTAGCATGCTCATTCCAGGTATAAAAACATATTTTAATTATCTTTGATTTGATTGTCTAGATTGTGCACAATGCAACTCGACTTCAACAGTTTCAGGTGTGTTACGCTAGTAGCAACTAGTAGCAGAGATGAGTAGCTACAGCTCACATCTTTTTAACTTTAAATTTTGGGGGCTGAAAACCCACCCAACGCTAACTTCACTCGAGGCAGTTTATTAGGTTTCACAAAAGGCTATACAACTTTCATCACTTATGCAGTTGTACTCCATGACCTTTAAAACCTCTGATATGTAGAATCAATGGAGTTCCCCTTTAACAAACTAATAACTAATTTTGACAGCGCAGGAGACACAGTTCCTTATATTTAAGAATACGTGACAAGAATTCCTCCTTTGAAATCTGTCAAAGACCACTGGTAAATAGGATTTGTTGGTGTGTTAGTTTTACGTGGCTCCGTGGGCCTGACCTAACCCAAACATGTCAAACTCCTTGGCTGCCGTAACGGCCCTGCACCAAACTCTGTCACCTACACCCAACTGAATCCAGCAGCCTGAGCCAGTTTGGCCAATATTTACCCATGAGGTAACAAATGGTGTTAGTGTGTCTGAAGGACTGGGTTTTGAAGAGGGCGCAGTGGGAGGCTTACAAAACGTTTTTTTGTGGGCGCTCACTGACAAGAAATAGGAAGGATTCTCAGACTGGGTTATGCAAGACATTAGTCATCATGGCATGATTCATCTCTTGGTTGACTTTCCGTCTCTTGTCTCTCTCTTTTATTCTCTCGCTCCTCTCCCCACTCTTAAGCTCCTTTTCCTGTCTCTTATATCTCTTTTCAGTGAGGGCACAGGAGGTCACACAGAATGAGACACTGGCCTGTTTTACCTTTTACTGTAGGTGGGAGAAAAAAAAATTGTTCCAGGTCCAGCAAGATGCACAAGGAGTTAACCAGTCACTTTGAAGTTGTATCCAATTAGCCTGTCATAGGTCCAGGTAATAGACATTTAAACTGTATGACTACATGTAATTTGATAATGGTAAACTAAAAAAAAAAAAAAGTTAATATTTTTTCCTGTTACATAACATTCAATTCTCTAACACTATGGTCTTGCCAGCGCACCTCTGAATAACCACCCACATGTCTAATTTTGTTATTGATTCAAAACGGTGTCACTCTCATGAATGGCTGTTTTCCACAGTTGGAGAAACGCAGCCAATCAGAGCCTTTGTAGGCGGGTAGGTGTGCCAAAAAAAAAACAAAACAACAACAAAAAAAACCCCCAAAAAACATGCAGAGCAGCAGGTCTGCTTTCGAAAACGCTGTGGTGATGTGAGAGGTTGGAGCTGATGGAAAGGTAATTCAGATAACCACTCTTTACAAATGTAGTGAGCAGAAAAGCATCTCAGAATGAACAACATGTCGAACCTTGAGGTGGAATAGCTACAACAGCAGGGGACCACGTCTGAAAATGACGCGATGCAGTCGTGTCAACATGAAGCAGAATCTCAAAGGAACGTTTTCAACATGTAGTTAGAGCAGAAGTCTCACCCGTATAAACCCCTACAATCACTCAATCCCTTTTGTTCATTTTTTGTCTTGTTTTTCCACTTCAGTTCATATGTGATCATGCCTCTAAAAAAGATGTATCCAGATTATTGCATTATTGTCAGCCAGAATAAAGATGAATGAGTTATTGGAGATTGACAGGTGGATCACGGCGGCGTCAGCAGTAAAGCAGGTGTTGTACCCGACCGTTGTGGTGATGAGAGGGAAGGCAAAGCTCTCGATTTACCTGTTGACCTAGATCCTGAACCTCACCTTTGGTCATTAGTTTTGGGTAGTGACTGACAAAATGAGATCGCAGATACAAGTGGCTGAAATGACTTTCCTCCATAGGGAGGCTGTGTTCAGCCTTAAAGATGTGGCGAGCAGCACCAATACCCAGAGGACATTCGAAGTAGAGCCGCTGCTCCTTCACGTTGAAAGGAACCGCTTGGGGAGGTTTGGCATCTGATTAGGATGCCTCCTGGGCACTTCCCAGTGGAGGTGTTCTGGGCTTGTCCAACTGGTAGGAGGCCCCAGGGTGGGCCCAGAACACGCTGGAGGGATTATATATATATATATCTCATCTGGCCTGGTAATGCTTCAGGATGCTGCAGGAGGAGCTGGAAAGTGTCACTGGGCAGAGGGATGTCTGGACTACTTCGCTTTACCTGCTGCCACCGCAATCTGACATCTGATTTAGAGGATGAAAATGGATGGATGGATGGATGGATGAAGATCACCAAGTGTTTTGAATCAATGTCCCATTTTGATGTTTAGCATTTCAATTAAGTGTATTGTTCCTTAAAAATGTGCTATAATTTTCTACATTTAATATTTTTCAAGCCGTGAACATTACAATCATTTTGAAATATAATCACGCCAGATGTGTCGACAAAAGGTTTCCATGGTGCCATCATAATGCTTTCCTGCTTTTATGCTTCAGTCTCTTTTCAGCCTTAATAACTTTTAAAGGCAGAAAACTGCAGAGCAGTTGCTTCCTCGCTGTTTGTACACTCTTCCCTCGCCCTCATTGACTCTTCACACCTCCCACACTTGTGGTCAT
This sequence comes from Seriola lalandi dorsalis, assembly GCF_002814215.2. Classification (NCBI taxonomy): domain Eukaryota; kingdom Metazoa; phylum Chordata; class Actinopteri; order Carangiformes; family Carangidae; genus Seriola; species Seriola lalandi. The sequence continues at coordinate 245,675 of NW_019524878.1, read as the reverse complement.
ACTGTACTCGACCTCATGTGAACGCACATGACCTTTAGCTTTGTTGCCTTTCATCTGAATATGAGGTGATGTTTCGTGCCTTCATGTAAATTTTAATGCCACAGTGTTTAAGGTAAATCCTTTTTCTGCCAGGGAAACACAACAATTCAGATCCATATGAATCTCTACTGCACTATAGATGTGGACAGAACACATAGATGTACATTCATCCTATGGCTCTTTGTTTCAGTTAAAGAGATGCAGTTGAAGCTTTTTTCTTTTTTTTTTAATGAAGCGCAATGCGCCACGATTACAATGACTGTGTCTGTACTGTACTCCCCC
>NW_019524878.1:238619-245334 GCF_002814215.2 Seriola lalandi dorsalis | reverse complement strand
CCCCATGCAACTCCCTAACCATTGTGACATCACCAAAATACCGCCGCCATCATCAAACTACATAAATCATGTCCTGACAGTGATGCTAAGGTGACTGGTCCTGCAGGAAGAGAATAGGATCAGTGCAGCCGGCTCTATTTCTCACTCGCCGCTTTTTTCTTTCTCTATTTTTCTTCCTTCACCTGACCTCACCTCCTCTCACCCCTCCCTCTCTCCCCCTCTCTTCATCCCTTCTCCCTCGCTTATGTAACAGGGTGATCATGGCTGTCCACTGGGCCGGTGGACGATGTGAATGAAGAGGAAATTATGAATGAATATGCAGCCATTCTTAATCTTGTGTCTCTCTCTCTCTCTTGATGCCTTCACATCCTCTGTCTCTGTCTCGTTCTGTGTCTCCCTGTAACATTTTCAGCATTTCTGTCTTGTGCTTCCTCCCCTGGCATTTCCTTTTTCCTTTCCTCTCATCCTTCCTTTTTTTCCTGCATTTCTCTCTCCGTCCTCTTTCTCTCACCCATCAGCTCAGCATTAAAGCAGCATGGGGGCTGTTGCTGTGCAGATTAAGCGTTGTAATCCTGAAGCGCAGGGATGCAGTGCGCATGCATGCGAGTGTTCGTGTGTGAGCACATGCACAATTGTCTGCAGAGGACCGGATGTTTCTGTTTGCCTTACATCATGGCAACAGCAGCGGTTTATGACCGCCGCTCCATCCCACACCGCCTTTCCATCATCATCAGTGCTGCCATCATAATCATCATTGCTCCATCTTTCGAGTTTTTGGGGGAGGGGGCACAGCTGAGCCACAGATGAGGTCATGGGACGGTTTCATCGCTCATTCAGGAAAACAGCAGCTGAATGAAAGAGGGAGGGAGGGGGAGAGGAGATAAGAGAGCAGGAGGGGGAAAAGCATGCCGTCATCAGAGGACATATACCCACGTGCTCATTCAGAAAAACTGGCTTCAACGGGGGAAAGAAGAAATAAAAGAGAGGAGAAGGGAAGGATATAAAGATGGGTTTATAGCAGCAGCTAGCTTTCCATCTATATAATAGCATAGTTTCATGAATGCAGTGGCAATGGAGGGAGGGTAAAAGAAAAGCACACAGAGAAGAACAATGAAGGATTTTCATCTAAAACCAGAGGGAGAATAGAAGATAAAAGGAGATGATACAAAAGAGGAAGCAAAGGATTATGCACACGAAATTCAACTGCTATGCAGAATGAATTTTCTACTGAAACCTGCGACAGTAACATCCAGAATCTTCATCAGCATCATGTATAGATGCGCAGAAGATGATGAAGAGATTGCAGGACACAGCCAACATACTGAACAACTCTACACTGAATTCAGATATTACACCTTCGTTGATGCAACTAAAGAGGGAGACAAAAACTTGTAGTTCACCCAGACTCAACTACATGTGCTGTGATGAAAGGGACAGGGTGTGATGACAGTTTTTCTTCTCGCAAACTGCTTTTGTTATGAAAAAACACCGCCGAGCATGAGAAGTGACAGGAAACGGTATTGAAGATGACTTGAAGGGCAACACTGTGCCGTTCCAGCTGCAGACCTCAAAGACTCAACAAGAGTAAAAAAGGAAAAGATTCCAAAAAGGCACAGCACTGCTAATTTATTCAGTTGAATGTGTTTATTTCTCTGGCCACGTGTCTTGGAATCTCTTTTTATAAAGAAATCATTGGTTTCTGTCCAAGAGGCAAGAAAAAAAAAAAACTTCATTCATAAACATATTGATATTTGTAATAACGACAAAAGAATCCTAGCTCCAAACAACCTGGTTCAATAGTATGTTGTACAGTTAACTCCATGTCTGAATAAAGGTTGTACTATATAAAAAATAAAAAACTAAACAAAACCATGAAATGCTGCTGTGCTGCCTTGACAAACATAATTTCTCACAAGCCCAAAGTGTAGAGAAGAATTTATGACACCTTAGAGATTACGTCTAAAATACTGGTGCATATCGTAGAAAGACAATAGCTGCGATGTACTGCATTGCACACACTGCTGCGCTATAATATGAGGCTCCGTAGATACTCATTAGCAAACCCCAGAAGCACATTTTACTTTTCGGAAAGAATGCTTAACGGAGCTATTTGCGGGTTTTGCTATTGATACACAGCCAACCAGTGTTGTCAAGAGATTCAGTCTTTGTTGCACTTAACAAGGTTAAAACATCCTCTAAGCAGCGCTGCTTCTTCAGGGCAGACTGGATTCAGTGACAGTGACTCGATATCGGAAAGTGACGAGACAGTCACAGTGGGCGCGGGCTAGCTGGTTAGAGTGCTAACTTAAGTAGAAGAAAAGAAGTTATAGAAACAGAAGCAAAACAAAAGGGTTGCTTTCCACCTCTGGAGACAGCTCTTGGCGAGTAAAGGAATGAAGTTTGATGCGGAACTCTCAACATTTCTTCTAGACGGGTAAGTACAAATAACTCCTATAAAAGTTCCTTTGATGGGACAGAAGCAGTGGCTAGCTCTGCAGGCTAGCACCAAGGTCTAGAGCAGCAGTCTACAGAGAAATGCTTTTGGAACATATTTTGGGACTGTACCGTAGTTGGACACCAGGATAAATTTCCAGAAAGACCGACTACCACAGCGCATTTATTTATTTTTTGTCTTAAAAGACCTGAGCCAATATTAATTAATATATTAACGATGTGGAAAATGGATCATGAAATGATTTTTAATTTGACATAATTAACGGATTGATTCTGCTTGTTGATGCTGATGTGCAGGAACTGAAGTTTACTCTAACCTGCTTGATTCATTAAGCACAGAGTGCGCTAACGTTTGTTAAATGCTTAAAACATCAATGTAAACTGGGTCAGTCAAACTCAATGAGGCCGGAGGCCAATTGTTTACAACACACACACACACACACACACACAGAATCATCTGTTACAGTTCCATTGTACAACTGTAGGTCAGAGCAGGAGTCAGTCGTCCATGTGTGTGTCAGTACTGGGGTTAAATTGATTTTCCCCCCATGGTCTATGTGTTGGTTTTGTGTCAGTGTTGAGTTGTGTGTTTGAGAGGGTCGTGGGGAGGAGATTTGTGCTTATATAAAAAAAATATCACAAATTCTCAAAACAGTGAGCGTTAACAGGAAGCAGAGCGACCTGATTTCCTCTAGATGGAGGTAAAATGTCAAGAGCACTATCTGTTTTCTGTGTGTGTTTGTGATGGTTCACCTTTGTCTGCCGGCTTCCTGTCTTTCCATCAGCACTGAGAATACCACTACATATAATGCTGTGACTGAGTGTTTGTGAAACGTGTGTGTTTGTGTGGGTGGGTGAGAGTGAAGAAGAATTAAGTGCGGACTTATGGAAAGCTAGCGACAGCAGAGGACACCACATATGCACGCACATCCTCAATGCCAGTAGTCACACACAAGCATATAAGTGCAAACACACACACACGCCCAAGGGGCCGCTGTCATCTGATGTTCTGATGTGGAAAATAAGAACACTGTTCTACTATACATGCCTTCATTCCCTGCATATATTTACACGTGACACTCACTTCAACACATATACTCTTAGATATGGGCTTGTTTCCTCATACACAAACACACACACACACACACACACACACACACACACACACACACACACACACACACACACACACACCCAAAACTGCACTGACATACAAACACACTTACTACGGTCACATGGCTAGCCAACCTCTGTTAGCTGCAAGTTGCTGATTAGCCGCTCCCTCCTGCCTCAGGGGGGTTCCGCCCACTTCCTGTGAGCCATTAGAGGATGAGTCTCACCTGAAATATTGATTGGCAGGGTCTCATCACTGTGTCCCTCAATTTAACTGACTGAGAAGGAACTGAAAGTTAATATTTTCTAACTGTTTTTAGTCCAAATCTAAAAGTAGTTGACCCCAAGTGAAGTTTATTTTCTGGCCTCTCTGCGTCTCTCAAACTATAAACTCAGAGTGGCACTCCACTTTTATGAATGGCTCGATTCTCTCTGGATCTATGTGGTGTAAATCCTGGGGTCTCAGTGTGGGATTACCTCAGATAATCTTGCCCTGCAGTGAGATGTAATGACCTCGAGGGGTTATGGCTACAAATTAGGATTTACCATGTTCGTCCAGTGAATGTACCTTTGTAAACCTTCACCTGTGTATGAATGGTGTGTATGTACTCAGTGAAAGGGATTAAAAAGGGACCCAGACAAACAGGGAACTTGTAGGTAAGTAGGTAGGTAAAGGAATTTTGGTGACGTGGAATGGATTTCATTTGTGTGTATGCGTGTGTGTATGTTTGTGTGTGTGTTGTAGGGAATAAAGGCTCTGTGAACCTACACAGGTGTTTTCACTTAGTCTGACTAATGAGACCTCTGCACATGTTGAGGGTGGGAGGAGCTATGGGTGTAGTATTTGACTATGTAGTGTGTTCAAAACAGTCAGTACATATACACATGTTTGAGTATGCTGTTGGAAACTATTGTTCCATTAAGAAAATAAGAACTAAAAATATAAATTAATTGCAGATGGTGATGAGAAGACAATCTTAAAAAAAGAAAAGTACAATATCTTTACAAATATATTTTGCTTTGGAAAGTTTAATTGGAATTCCAAATGCCACAGTCTTCCTGTTGTTCAGTGGCAACAAAGTGCAACAGAGAAGTAGGCTATGTTCGTTTCTTGTAGACTGATGCCACATAATTACCAGTTTCCTTATGTAAACTGTGTTTACATAAACATGCAGCTTGAATCTATGACTGAGGAGCGCACTGCACAACGTGGATGCCTCATGTCAGCCAAAAACTATTCTTCAAGTTGATAGTGTTCTCAATGCATTTTAACCCTCATACAAGCACCTTTGTGATAACACAACAGGATAGAGTCTTTCCCATATAAACCATCCGTCCCATTAAAGGTGCGACTTAGCATAGCTGCAAAAAACAGTATGTCATGAAAGTTAATATAGTATGACTGGGACACAGCTTGAATTTAACTCAATATTCACATACAACTAAATGAAAAATACCAAATGCAGGTGTGAAAAATGACAGATGAGAAATCTGAGGTGGTGAGGGCTGTAAAACTAATACAATAAAAACTGTTAAGGTGCATCAAAACAAAGGCTGGTGTCCAGAGTCTCACTGTAAGTCTGCAATGTTGTAGATTCTGCTTGAGTGAAAAACCCACAACAAGGGAAAGAGAGAGGACGTAAAAAAAAAGTATCAAAGAGCTGTCAAGAATATGTTTAAATGCACAATGCTGCAAGCACTCAGTTAAGTTTTGTGTTTCATGATGGCATGATTTGTTTTCATTTGATTTCAAACAGATTCTAACACACTCAGTTTTTTTTTTTTTTTTTTTTTTTTTTTTTTTTTTTTTAAATCTCTATATGAAGTATATCCTCACGAGGCATTTTAAAACCCTTGTGCTCACACAGGTCACACAGGTGATGCCAATTAAAGTCAAGGGCTCAGCTCTACCTGAGAGGAGGTCTAATCAGGCAAGATGAGTGAAAACACCTGTGTGGGTGCACCATGGCTTTGGCTTGTAAATTTCAGTTTGTGCATGTTTGTATCTGAACAGTTTTTATTGCTTCCATCCCCTAAAACGTGGATCATTTCTCTTGTGACATGGAATTGGTTTTGTTTTTCCTAATGAACACAGTGCTTGTGGTTCTCTCTGTGTTCACCAGCAGAGGTTGTTATATCCTGGCTTATGAAATACTGCCACCCTGTGGGCAAGAATAAGACTTCAGACTATGCACAGCCTTGTGTGTTGTATATTGTTCAATTCAGTCAATGTTTTAATTCAACATTACTCCCATAGGAGCTTTTTTTTTTTTTAATCTTCAATTAAAAAGGTTCTGACTGGTGGTAAAAAATGTTCCACTACAGAAAACCTGTATCCGGGCAGGAGATACAGTTTGATTTGTCAGTTCTTTGTTTCAAGACATTTGTCTGAACAATTATCTTTGGTCAAACTCTGTATGTTGTTAACAGCGTGTGCTGCTGTTTGGCTTTGTAGTGCTGATGGGATTTTCCACCCTGTTCTGTTTTGAACAGCTGTGGATCCCCCCGTTAGTTCACCTGTTTTTTTTTGTTTTTTATGTATCGTTTTTGAGATTAATTTCTTTTAAGGTAAAGCCAGGCAGATGTTGGTCTGACTACTCCACTACAGATCAGACAACCTGCCGATCTTAAACAGGCCACACCGACAGAGCAAACCATTTCAGTAATGACACCAGGCAACAGGGAGTAACTGTGAAAGACTAAAAATATGTTATGTCTTGTCTTTTTAATGACACTTTACTCAATATTTCACATAAATACAGCAGCCAGTGTGGTTACTCAAAAATCTCATCGATCTCTTCAAACAGATGAACGTGAACTGTTAAAGCTAAAGGAACTAACGAGCAAAACGTTTCCACCTGTCGTGTATGACGGCGCTCGTTCCCCTCAGGTGTGGCTGTGTCTGAATCTGTAACGTTCTCATGAAGGCACGGACCTTTTCAGATCTTATTTCTGTCATGATGCTCTTGTAGCTAGAGATGGAGACAGTCACTTTTCTAACTTTTAAGTCGCTTTGGATAAACGCATCTGCCAAATCTTTTCAGCCAATATCATTGTATCAGCTGGACCTGACACGTGCCACAAAGTCAAGAAAACTCGGATAGTCATAGTTGGATTAGATATTCACCCAACTAAAATGATTGCATTC
>NW_019524878.1:226016-238599 GCF_002814215.2 Seriola lalandi dorsalis | reverse complement strand
TCCTGTTTTTTTTTTTTTTTTTATGTATTGTTTTTGAGATTAATTTCTTTTAAGGTAAAGCCAGGCAGATGTTGGTCTGACTACTCCACTACAGATCAGACAACCTGCCGATCTTAAACAGGCCACACCGACAGAGCAAAAATACAGCAGCCAGTGTGGTTACTCAAAAATCTCATCGATCTCTTCAAACAGATGAACGTGAACTGTTAAAGCTAAAGGAACTAACGAGCAAAACGTTTCCACCTGTCGTGTATGACGGCGCTCGTTCCCCTCAGAATCTGTAACGTTCTCATGAAGGCACGGACCTTTTCAGATCTTATTTCTGTCATGATGCTCTTGTAGCTAGAGATGGAGACAGTCACTTTTCTAACTTTTAAGTCGCTTTGGATAAACGCATCTGCCAAATCTTTTCAGCCAATATCATTGTATCAGCTGGACCTGACAAGTGCCACAAAGTCAAGAAAACTCGGATAGTCATAGTTGGATTAGATATTCACCCAACTAAAATGATTGCATTCCTGTCTTTCTTTATTTTTGCTTTCTAAACATTTATACAGAATTCAGAGCAAAAAAAAGAAAAACATAGAAGAAGAAAAAAGCACATTCATTTTGGAACTGACTGCCGTGCACAGCCTTCCACAGTTGTGAATATTTTCATTAACTGATGCATAAAGCCGCCGAATCAAGCTCAGTTTTATGGGGGAAAAATTGATTGAAAATGATTGAGGCTTATCTCTCTCTCTATCTCTCTCTCATTAAAAAGTGTCTGGTGGCTATATGCATCATATAATCCCCAGCGAGGGGTCAGAGAGAGGAACCCCCTCGGTGAGTCAGAGATTATCTTATGCCTAACTAATTTGAAATGATTCAAAATCCCCACAGGGAATTATGGTGAAGCTATGAAATGGAGATAGCTGGAAACACCCCACTTCATAAATGAAGGATGACTCTTCAACATGCAGGACTGACTCGTGTGGCGACCCTTCTACATGAAACTGAATGACTCGTATTATATCTGTGTCAAGCCATTTCCTTAAGACTGGATCATGTAGGTCAGCTTGTTCGTCAGTGGTGATCAACGGTCAACATTACACCTGACTGGGACTCCTGCACAATACATCCTTTATTCTCAGCCATGTTCTGTGTCTCTTTTCTGCTTTTTAAATCAAGATAGACACTGAAACATTGCTAAAGAAGTGTGTTTATTTTCTATGACGATGGAAACAAGGCATGGTACCTCTGATAAAGGAGCCAATTGTTCAATCTAGGACAATCAGCATAGGATTAAATCAGTGGGTTCACATAGTCAAAGGTAGATATCAAGTGGGAAAGATGTAAGAGATTCACTTTCAACAACTAGGCCAAAGAATCGTTTGTTTCCAGTGGAAGAAAACATGACAATAATGAACAATTAGGAGCACAACGTTTGTGCATGGTATCACGTTATTTCATTTGCTCATCCTATATTAAGTCTCTTTGTGATGGAACGACCCTGTTACGCAAGAGTCTGACCCAGATCGGTCCGACATATGTAGATACTAAGCTGTGTGATGGTCACGTCATTTGTAAATGAGTCCGGTCTGATCTGGTCTTCTCTTCAACGCCACGGGCCTGTGTGTCAATATGTCGAACATCTGACTGGATCTGAGCAGGCACATGATAGGCTTTGATGAGGTGTTGATTTGCTGTCACTATGGTAAGACAGTAGTACTTCTCTGTCAAGTTCCAAGGGGAGGACCATGGTCAAACCAGAATTAAAGGTCCCATATTGTATAAAGGGAGATTTCCATGTGTTGTAGGTTCTATGTTAATACTTGAACGTATCAAAGCCTCAGTCCACAGAGAAATACACACACAGGCTGTATTCAGACACTGAGCCTTAAAACCAGCCGTCAGGACTTCTGGAACTGCAGTCACCACTCTCAGCCACGCCCCCAGTCCCGCCCCCAGCCCCGCCCACACGCAAAGTCAAGCCTTGCAGCATTTGGTTACTCTGAGTGTTTTACCTGAAATCTGCTAAACTTCTGGGAGGACCATTTGTCAAAGTCAGATGCTTTTACACACATCATCAACCCTGACTTCCTGGTGTGTGTGTGTGTGTGTGTGTGTGTGTGTGTGTGTGTGTGTGTGTGTGTGTGTGTGTGTGTGTGTGGATCGATTTAAGCTATCTCTCTGGAGATAACAGTAACACTTATGCTGATCACTTGCCCACAGGTCAGCAGCTACTGTGTGAACTCCCTTTTTGTTCTCAACGTCAAACCGTCACAAGGGTCCATGGTTCATCAAAGCCTGGAAATGAAGCTCTGATCAATTCTTTTCAATGCTCATCTACTCACATTTTTCATTAGTCACTGTCTACCAGATCTGTCTGATTGTTAGGAATGGTTGGTAACATATTACAGTTAGGTTTCATGCTGAAACATCTGTACACACACTTTTTTGTTCCCAGTTTAGGACTTGAGTTTATAAAAGATCTTTTATAGTATTCACAACTTACGAAATGTGATTTGAGTAAGGAACAGTGCTTTTAGGCCTTTTTGATATTCTTTTATTCACTGTTACTGTCGTCTGCTAATGAAACTCCAACATGACACAGGTTAACTTTCTCAGGACAGAAGTATTCCCTCGTCTTTGGTTTTATCATGTGAAACATTGCTGTGAACTGTGAGAGGCTGAAGGTACAAAGAATCTTTTCACTCCAAGTCGTACCGTGTCCAATCCTTTCAGACACCTGCTTTACAGAAACCCAACAACAAGCTTGTGAAAAAATCTGCTAGCTGCACTTAAAGGTGAGCGGGACGCAGTCATCGGGGGAGAAAAGTTACCGGGGTAGTCTATACGGAAAAAGCGTGAAAATCATTGAGGATTTAGGAATTTTTATTCTTACAGGATCTGTGACTGCCGTGGTCTTTTGAATTAGACATGACAATTTTGCACGTGAACAGAATCCTGCTGTGTAAAACACTGCAGTTTAAAAGACCTTGGGAAATGGACACCCTGACAGAGGGGCCTCTTTGTGGTGATGATGGAGGTACATGAAGAAAGAGATAAATAAGGAAATCAAAGAGTGGTTGTTAAAGTGAGAACACCAGATGCCTTTCATGTTCACTAAGTTGGCTCAGAGCAACTCTCCCACGCCAGGACACTTTTCTTTAAAGCAAACAATCACGAACTGTATCGTCGTTGACTCAACGCTACATGGTGCAAACCCACACAGCGACACAGTGGTGCACCACTTTTTAATTTTTGTTTTTTTCACATTCAGTTTTGCCTCTTGTAAAACAACAGCATTGTATCTTTGCCTTGCAAGTCAGACTTCACTTTGACTGCGTAAGACTGAGAGACAACATAGTGCTATTAAACCAGAAACACCACTAATAAGTTTTAAAAACACACATTCACTGATCTCTCACACGGAGGATTCAACACTTACAGAAGCACCAACAAACAGATGCGACGGATCCACTTTACCAGGCTCCTATATCCGTGTGTGTGTGTGTGTGTGTGCGCTTTTTATAAAAGAATACTTATATGTACTCATTTTGTTGTAAAAAGTTATATAAGTAGTTTATATGTTTATACGTAGACATACATTAATACTTGCTGGGGCCTAAAAACATATAAGTGAAAAATAAAAAGTAAAAAATAAAACCTTTTTTAAAATGAGGCCTTGTGCCCTTATCAGAGCTAGCATAACATTTAACATGAAAGTATGATCATGTAAAGTAAATTACAGTTGAACATTTTCAAGTTTTTAAAAAAATTCTTAATTCTGATTGCCTGGCAGGTGTCCATCAATTAATCTGTGACACAGGTGTTTGCTATTTAAATTAATACGCCCGTATTCAACTGCGAGGGCAGCAACAGTAATGCTGCAAATGTTTGACTAATGAGAGTTTCTGTTGTTTGCTTTCCAGCTAGTACAAACTTGGATAAATGAGAACCACACACTTGTAATGTGGGTCACTCATTTCTTTCTTTTTCCAGAGGCATTTCTCCACAGCTAAAGAAAGAGCTTAGCTGTTTACTGACCATTCTGGAAGAAACGTTGTGAGTTCAGCATCAAAGTTCAGTCAGTCACTGTCAGCCATGATTAAGTGAAGTTCAATCAATTGGATAAAAAATAAGACGAGGAACAAAATTCCCAAGCCGTAAAGAGCAAAGATTCATGTACAAGCTGCAATAGTGGTGAAAGCTGCTGTTATTGTTAAATTATACCACGCAGAAAAGAAACTGAACAAGACTGTCAATTCCTGTGCCACCCCAAAGTGACTCATACTGGCCTGGCCAGGCCTATGAAAATCATCTGGCTGCACCACTGCATGTCAAGTCTCCTAAACAAGCCATAACCATAGGAATGAATTGATTTCTCATTCCCTTGACGTGACAGTGATTTTGAACATAGTATTCATGCTTGTCTTCACATATCCAGAACGTGTCAAATTCCTGATTATGTGTGGTAATAAGAGCAGGGAACATACAGAACAGCTATTGGGTCAGATGAGGTTTCAGTTGTAATGTAAGAAGACAAGATCCCATGCTCCAGACTAGAGATGAGACGGTTCCTGGTTTCACACTGTATCATGGTGAAAATGCCATGTGGTTGGTATTACCGTTTAAATTTTAATTATCACTATAACCGTGGTCAATTACCGTGTTTGATTATTGTGGTTAATTTGACTGATGTCAGGTTCTCCCGAGACGCATGCGCACCAAAACCCCTAAAAAACAGTCGCATTTTACAGACTAGATAATCAGGCACATCAGGGCTCCTTGCAAATCTGCTTTCTTATAGCCGACTTTTAAATTGTAATTTAATCCCTAATGATTGAGAGTATATGATTTTTTTTATGATTTTTTTAAGATTTTGTCTTTCCTTATTGTTTTTTTTATCTTATTTTACTAAACGGACAAAAACAAAATATTTGTTGAAAGAGTAAATGTATCGTAATTTTCTTTTTATTGTTTTCTCATTAATGAGTCTGCATTCCAGTCAAGTTTACTTTTATTGGTACTAGTCTTGAGAAAATTTATCGAGCCCTATCTATTCTCCATCTTCTGGGGGTGAAATGAAAGTTTCCATCTGAATTTTACACATAATTTTAACCATTTTCCCAGAAAATCTGCAGAATAAAATGTGAAGTAATGCGTGTTTGGGAGATTATGGGATGTTCAGCCTTGTGGATGATGGTTCCAATAATAATCTCGGCACAGAAAAACTTCAGTTACTCTGTTTCCATCTGTGTGTGCGGAGGGGGTGTGATGAAAGTGAATGCAAGGACACAGGGAAAGAGAGAAGCCAGTAAGAATCGGTGGACCATAGACAGAAAACCAGAAGAGGATGAGTTACTTGAGGTCCAGGTTTTTCATAGATATAAAGACAAATTGATTTTCCTTTTCTGTAAGGTTGGATTATAAACATTATCACTCATTTAAAAGCATGAAAAGTATTTGGTGTTATGATAAATAAGTACAAGCCTGTGCACATAAAAACATAAGGCGAGAAGTTTGCTATGACTCCTACAGTGCTTTTCCCAAAGAAATGACCAGTGACAAGTGACACGTGTTAATAAAAATAAATAAGCTGTTGTTACTTTTCATCTTACTACGTCTCTATGTTCTATATATTTTATTTTACTACCACATCTACCCAGATAGATGAACACAAGATGCTTGGTTACATTAGTGCGGACAGACAGTGTAATCAATGTCTGTCCACGATAGATATGAAACGGTAAAGACATTTAGTATCACAATTATAGTATAGACCAAAAAGATCACAGTTATCAGTATTATCACGGTATTGGTAAAATTCACTGAAAATGTTCAAAAAGTAATAAATCAAAACCTGAAATCATTTCACCAAGTGACTGTTTGTATTTAAACATTAAAATAACATGTCCAGCACATCTATGTATCGTCTTTCAGAGCAGACACAGCAGACACACCTGTCACCTGTCCAGCACGGTGCTGTTAAACACGGCTACACTGCACGGGGATGACAGTGAGCTTTTTAAAAACACTTACTTACTTCTCATTTTTCTTTAGGCAATAAAAACACATTGGTTAAAGTTAGGGGAAGGCTGCACTCATGGTTATATAACAATAAATACAGGTGGTAGGGGAAGATACAATAAAAGATCTTATAGAAGTTATATGATAAGTTTTAAGTTTAGTTTTGAAAGTTAAAACAGAGATGCACATCCTCTAATGTACATGAAATTGCTCTAGAGACAGGAAGTGACTGAATTGAACACAGTCTCAATGCAGGCTTTAGTGCCGGAGTGATTATGCGAGTCCATGCGAGTCAGTGGAATCCATTAGGAACTCAATCACAGACTGATGTTAATGACAGTGTCATTCCTTCTAAATGTCAAGCATCATACTGTGACCGTGTGATAACATGGTGTCCATTGTAATGCAGATGAACTATAGGATCTTAAAAAAAAATTAGAGAGTGGGGCGTAGTGGTCTAAGCAGGCGCCCCATGTGTCGAGGCTACAGTCCTCGCTGCGGTCGGCCCCGGCTCGAGTCCCGCATCGGACGGCCCTTTACTGCATGTCATTCCCCCTCTCTGCCTCCCCATTTCCTGTCTCTCTACTGTGTGCTATCGAATAAAGGCATAAAAGTCCAAAAAATATATATATAAACAGCCATGAATCAAATCAGACACTGAAATCCACTGAAACACTGCACAACGAAACCTATTCCCAAAATCTCTCAAGTCCAGACCTCTTGAAAGACCGTTTTAATATGTATGAAAAATGACAAAGTAAACATTCATGTGACAAACGTGCTTGTTTACTCTTATAAGATCCAATCGTCACACAACAGCAGACACATGACTGTAAGTCTGGGTAGTTAAGCCTACATACACTTAGCTACTGACCAGAAACATTTCAGAGCCAGGGAGGAGATTACAAAATAACCAAGTCACTCTCTTTTTGACTGTGATACTCAGTTTCCCTGGTGACGTGAGTCACATTGTCCTCTTAGTTCTGCGTCAGTCAGTTTTACTCCCTCCGTGTGTGCTTGTGTATGTGTGTAGAGCCCACACTTAGGTCCACAGAAGCAACTACACACCACCTTGCCGTGTTTACCAGAATGCATCTTACCACAGAGGAGAAAATAGAGCTTGGATTCAAGGAACAAGGATCAGTCAATCCTGCATTTGTGGTAAGTGAAAGTGTTATCTTAATCCTTCAGTTTGGCTTTGTGAAACCGATAATATCAAAGTTTCAGATACAGGGTGAGGTTGTGCTGTTTAATCGTTTTAATATAAATATGAAATGAAAGTTGTTTCAGTTTCAGTTTTCCTAAGAGACCAAGAGAAGGTAACTCACAGTGCTGCTTTCTTACCTTACAGTAACAGTGAGAGCTAAATGTAAGCCACTGTGGAATGTGAAATTACCATCGTGTGCATGTGCTCCGTAAAAGACGGGACATTTCAGTGGAATCGATTGCACAGTTTCAAAGTATGTGGTAAAGATCGATCGAGTGTAGTCGAGGCAGATGGAATAGCTTCAAGGTAAAACTAGAAATGCTCTTTGGTAAAACATCAACCAAAAGACAAGAGACTGAATAAAGGATATTGAAGTGGGGACGTGTGTGTGTGTGTGTGTGTGTGTGTGTGTGTGTGTGTGAGAGAGGGTGAGAGAGAGAGAAAATGGTTTGGCTGCATGGGGTATGCAAGTGTACACAGCTGAGTCTGAGGTTGATGTTTGCCCTTCTTTACTCCCCATCCCGAATAACGGAAGAATTTAGAAAATTAGGAACTCATAATAAACAACGCAGCTTTGACTCCAGATGTGTGAACACGTCAGTCTGTCAACACTTGCAAAGGGCAATGGCTTCATTTATTATTATTGTTATTATATGTATTGTATACCACCCAAAACTCCTATTCAAAGCTCAACAAGAGACTCTAACATAAAAAAATTCAAAATAGTTATATTAACGTTTATACATTTGCCAGCATCTTGATTGCCCCATTCTCTAGTCATATATTAAAGGAGCTATTTGCAAGTTTTGCTATTGCTACATAGCCAACGTCAGCCTTAACAGCTGTTAATTTACAAGTCTTTCCAAGAGTTTAAGCCATTGTTGCATTTACAAGACGAGGTTAAAACAAACCTTCTGAGCAGCTTCAACTTGAATGCTACGGTGACAAATGCAGTAGAAGAAAAGATGTGATAAACGAGTTAACTGCTGGAGATAGTAAAGGACTGAAACTTGATGCTAAACTTGCAACGTTTCTTCTAGACTGGTAAATAAATAGCTGTTAATGCTAACGTTAGCTATGTAGCAATAGCAAAACTGGCACACAGCTCCTTTTTAAGTTGCAACAAATCACTGGCAGATATTCTCATCATAAGGCAGATTTAATTTTAACAGCTGAATATCATGTTTATTAAAGATTTTCTGCTGGATTAAAAGCTAAAAGTATATTTAGCAAGTGAGAAATCCCAGCAGTCACTCTTTAAGGCTAATAACTGATAACTGATTCAAACTGTAATATAATGGATATAATGGAAGCAGAAAAAGGACATATGTATTAAACAGTGAGATCAAACAGTTTCAGTAAATGCAGGGATCATGTCTTTATTATTATTTTTTATTTTATTCAGACATTTTATAATTTTCATAAATCTGTTAAAGGATTTAACCCATAGCCAACAATGTTCCCTCCCTGTCCTCATGCTGTTCAGTATGCATGTAGGTGTTCGGACCTTTTCCATATATAGTATATGTCTTTGCCAGTTGTCATGTTTGGAGTTCACCAGTGGAGCTCACCGAATGGGAAAGCATTATTATTATCATTATTATTATTATTATTATTATTATTATTATACTTCTTTTTTTTTGTAGTTTTCCTGCATTTAGACAAAAGAGCTTCTGTTTGCCAGTGAGTCAGGTTGTGCCAGACCTTTTAAGGTTTCAGGTATCAACAGAGGAAAGAGGCTGAAGTCCAATAACAAAGGCAGGCTTCATGAGAGAATGAAGCACAGATACTTCTGGTCACAGGAACATCGACATGTCAACAGTGAAGAGCTCAAGGGTCAGAGTTACTGTACCGTGGCGATGAGGTCTGACGCTCATTGTGGTATTTAACTCATTGTAGATAACTCTGGAGGTGACTGATAAAAAATGCTGCTTTACGTATAGAACGGCCATTATTACAAGAGAAATAGCTCAATAAGAGATGGTGGTGTTAAATATTGCAAGTACTGTACTGATTGTGTGCATGCATGTTTGTGTGAGTGTGGAAATCGGTAAGTACAAACTCAGTCACCTGCGAGTCTGCGAGTCTCACAAAGAGAGGGTCACAGAAGCACAGCTCAGTTTACACGACTCCTCCAACAGGAACTTCACTTTCAAAATGTGCAGGTTTTGGATAGGAAACCGTGAATGTCCAGATTCAAATTTTTGGCAAATGATTTGCATTTTTTTTAATTGTAGGTATGTACATTAAAATGTAAGCGGGAGGGGGCGTCGAGTAGCTCATTTGGTTGAGCATCCGCCCCATGTGCAGAGGCTAAGGTCCTCGCTGCAGTTGGCCCCGGTTCGAGTCCCACATTGGCCAGCCCTTTGCTGCATGTCATTCCCCCTCTCTCTGCCTCCCCATTTCCTGTCTCTCTCTACTGCACTGTCATTAAAGGCATAAAAAGGCCCAAAAAAATAATAATAATAAAAAAAAAAAAAAATATGTAAGCGGGCAAAGGTAAAATAAAATGGTGAAAGTCATTATCGCTGTATTTGCTGCTGCCTCTAAGGCACCTGAGAAGTTAGATGCTGCACTGACAAGTAGAGTGGTGAGTGTTCGGGTATGAACTGAAGGAGGAATTTCACATCACACTCCCTGACTCGGAGAGAAAACACACTTCACATTGTAGTTTCAGTCAACAGGCTTCTCACCGCATCAGCAAGTGTACATTTGTAAATATGAACTAATAACATCCCAAAACCACTATGTGTAAGAAACAGAAGGTTGAGATGGTTAAATCCTGAGGTTATTGTATTGTAATCAGTGCAGTACACGCAGTAAGTTCACAGATGCTGCATCATAGCACCACTGAAGCAGTTCTTTAGTTTACTACAGTGATCTTTACAGTCACTAACCAGAAGAGCCTCTCCAAGGTCATCCAGGCAGCCAGCTAACTCATTGGTCTTCCTACGCCCCAACTTATCTGTCCGTATCATCTCAGCTGCATGGTGGAAGGCACACATCCCAGCACATGATGCTGCGTGCTAAGTAATCATCACTGAAGGTATTCAGAGATGATTACTTAGCACAGCAGCAAACAGATAATGCTAAAAGTGTGGTTAATCATCACTGAATACCTTCAGTGATGATTAACCACACTCACACTCACTCCGACTCACTACATTTACAGAAGAAATAATGTAGCCTGCTCTTTACTCCACTGTGTTCATCTCATAGCTGTGGTGACCACTTTACAGATCAGGAAATAATGATACCACATTCGTATTCAGTTTTAGTTAGTGGTATAATGGACCTCCCCCTGGGCTGACACTGACACTTATTCACAGTAAACCAACAACTTACATTTTACCGCTGATCGTAGTGCACTGTGTGTGTTGTTAACAATTCACTGTTTACTTTCTAAACTATTTAAACAAGGTCTCCCCAATCACACACACAAAAGTATATATTTTCTAACTTAATTTGATGCAGCCATACAGATGGTTTTACTTTGCTGTAGTAATTTAATTTATTAAAAAATTATATATATATTAATTAATTAATATTTTAAAAAACAAATTTATAAAATTTGGCTTTTTACAAACAGTTTACCAGTTATTCTGGAAAATCCACAGAAAACAGAAGTTTTGATCCTGGAAAGGAGAGTTGCTGGTGATTTTTAAAAAAAATGTTTTTTTTATTTTTTGGTGAACTAATATGACTTGATAATTCATAATTAACAATAATATATAAGGGGTGTCATGGAAGACATGGTGACTCAGAAAACATAAAACATAATAGCCAGACAGCTGGCATAACATAGGAGAGTTACATGGAGTATATACTGTAAGATCTTAGGTTAGGAAGGGTATGTTTGTGTGTGTGTGTGTGTGTGTGTGTGTGTGTGCCCATGGATGTTTTAATAATATATTATAATAATATAAATTAATAATTTAATTTACAAAATAATAAAATTAATAATTAGAATCGGTGGTATGTAATAATAATAACAATCATAATAATATAATAATTATATTAATAATGTATTTGTGTACATATATATATATACAGCAGACACTATAAAAATAATCATTATATTGCCCATTTTGATCAACATTATTATAATGATGTAGTAAAGGTGGGAGTGTGGTGATTTTTTTTAAATCACCAAAGTCACTAATCTGAGAAGCAATATCTCACTTAGACAAAAACACCACACTACGACCATCCAACATGTCCAGATACCACAAACGATCGTTGAGAAAATGTGTTTTTTCAGGAATATAAGTGAACTAACCCTTCTGTAATAGTATAAAGGAAATAGTAGGTACTGGTAGTTGTTGGATCCCTCCACTGACATAGACCTGCAGTCACTAGAGTGCAGGTAGATAACCACTAGATGGAAGCAAACGGTCATGTAATCCCTTGAAGCAGATGTCCGTGTGTACACTACCTGCTGAGAATTAAGTACCGTGAGAGCAAGTCTAAGACCGGGGAAGAAATGCGGTGCAGATGGGCCAGCATTTGCATGGTCTGTCTCTGTCATGTGACTCTCGTGTGAGACAGATGCGACGGTGGGATGTGCAAAAGGTGTTTTCTTTTGTTTGAAGTGCTGACTGAGTGCCAGGCTCACCCTCTGAGACACAGCAGGTTTCAGAGCAAAGGGCCACAGCATGTGGCCTTTTTCACCCGGTCATAAGACTTCTGTGTGAAATATTCTCATATTCACTGCAGTCTGCATGTTATCTCGTGAACTCGCTCTGGTGTGTAATGTGTCAGGCATCTGGTGAGAGGGATGGTGCAATAGTCCAGACTAGGGTTGTCACGATACCAAATTTCTGTTTCGATACCGATACCAATATGTATTTCAATACTTTTCGATACTTTTTGTAAAAAATATTTCATTATATTATGTATTGCCTTAATGGGTTATTTAAATATTTAAAGATTGTAATTTAATTCTTAAAAATATATTTTTTTAATGTATTTATTAACCATGGACATGTTTTAGCTCTCTGTTTGCAGGCTACTGTAGGTTTACTACTGGGCTGGGAGGGACTTTGTACTTCTTTCATTGACATTACAGTGCAGTGAACTGGTGAACAACATTATCACCTGTCGTTATTGACTGAAGTCTCGGAACAAGTCCGCATGGTTGTCTTTTAAATGTTTCGACAGGTTTGAAGTGTTGCCTGCTTTTGCGAGACACAGTTTGTAGCACCGCTTGCACTGCGGTGTTTCTGGGTTCAGTGGCTCGCCTTTATTGTTCGGTTTGAACCCGAAATATTTCTACACCGTACTTCGGGCCCCATTTTGACCACAAGTACGGGCTTTTCTGCAGCTGCCATCTCTATCTACTGTATTTTCTTCAACCCGCTC
>NW_019524878.1:224202-225996 GCF_002814215.2 Seriola lalandi dorsalis | reverse complement strand
TATAGTACCGTTTTCAA
The DNA here is from genome assembly GCF_002814215.2 of Seriola lalandi dorsalis. NCBI lineage: Eukaryota > Metazoa > Chordata > Actinopteri > Carangiformes > Carangidae > Seriola > Seriola lalandi. The sequence continues at coordinate 225,979 of NW_019524878.1, read as the reverse complement.
AACTCTAGTATCGCGGTACTATACTGGTACCGGTATACCGTGCAACCCTAGTCCAGACACTGTTACTGATAAGGTACAGTACACTGAGATAGATAGATGGCTTAGATTTAATTGGTTGATTGCCATTTTAAATCCAGTGCTGAAAGTTCCCTCGCATACAGCAGGATCAAAGCCATAACTTATAATATGGGCCCTGTTTTATGTCTTCACCTGTCTCCCGCTAACACTGTTCCCTCTCCACTGTCCAGAACAATAGATACCAGAATCTCTCAACCAGAAATGCAGACAAGGTCACAGAAGACCCTCTACACCTGGTATATTATTATTGTTGGAGGAGTATAGGAAATATAGTGTAACATAAAGAGTCTATTGTTTAAGGGAAAACTTGATCAATGGTATCAGATGTTCAGGTGGACCATACTGTACCGTTTGACCAGTAAGTTCAGTATTACTCATAGTTTGAAAGGATTATGTAGCCTTTAACTGCAGGGGTCTGTGAACTACAGAAACATCGTTGGTGCTGGGATTTAAATAGGGGTGGAAAGAGTAGTGGAAAATTGTACTCAGGTACAAGTACAAAGTACGTCAGTTAAAATGTCCTCTGGGTAAACCTTATATTTTTTTAAAATATAAGGTTTACAATAACATACGATAAAAGGCCACCAGGTGTATATATGCATTAGTATTTGAATGCATATATACGAAAAAGTAACCAATAGGTTCCAGCCAGGCACAAACATGATGTTTTTAGAGGATGTAGTGTGTGGTGATGTTGAGCCGTATTGTATTATACACAGAGCTTGTATAAATGGGACAAAACAGTAGAAACACCAGGACACCACGGGCTACATAGACTTTATGTAGCAATATTAAGATACGTAAATCAAGCTACATAAATGAAACAGCTGTCGCTTCTTGTAGATTAAACAGCAAAATAAAGCAGCAGTTGCTTGGCAACACAGTAGTTGTTGACGTTGATGCTGATCCATCCAGCAGCAACTTCTTCTATGCTACAGCTGCTGATTTGACTCTTTGTTGCGTTCTCAAACAGTTAATCATAACTTCATCATGTGACTTTTGTTTTTAGTCAGTTCTGAGTCTGACTTTAAGATACTGGAGTTAAGAAATACTTAAGTACGAGTAAGTTACAGATTTAGAAGTACACCAAAAAATGACTTTTCAGTAATGAGAGTATTTTGTTACTTCCACCCCTGGATTTAAAAGTGCAGGAAAATATGTCATATGCTAGTTGTTATGGTTTAATATTTGCCAGTAACATGTAAATTTAATAAACAATAAATTGGCCTCAGGGGCCCAAAAAAGTCTGAGACATATAGTACAAATATAACCAGCGTCTTTACCCTGTTTCATCCAGGGTTCAAATTGAGTGTGGGCTGATGGTTCTGGTTATGGGTTCCTGATCCTTATGGGATTACAATTTATTTTACTGTATAATATCAAAAGTAGCCTCCGACAGCTTTACATCACTGACTGTGGGCTACATGACACAGTAGCGACTTGTTTAATATGGGCTTCTATATCTACATCCCCACTTGTGCTCTAGTGTGTTTGTAATGTAGGGTTGGGCTGTAGCTATTGTAAAGACAAAGCTCCTCAATCTGGATGAAATAATTCTAAGTATCAATATCATTTTTCCTCATTATGATTGAGGAGGATATAATCTGAGCTGTTGCTTGACTTAAAAATGGTAAACTTCAGTCTTTTTTCCATCAGTCATCTCATATGTCACCATGTAATATCCCCCCACCTCTGAATA
>NW_019524878.1:195852-224181 GCF_002814215.2 Seriola lalandi dorsalis | reverse complement strand
GCTGATCCATCCAGCAGCAACTTCTTCTATGCTACAGCTGCTGATTTGACTCTTTGTTGCGTTCTCAAACAGTTAATCATAACTTCATCATGTGACTTTTGTTTTTAGTCAGTTCTGAGTCTGACTTTAAGATACTGGAGTTAAGAAATACTTAAGTACGAGTAAGTTACAGATTTAGAAGTACACCAAAAAATGACTTTTCAGTAATGAGAGTATTTTGTTACTTCCACCCCTGGATTTAAAAGTGCAGGAAAATATGTCATATGCTAGTTGTTATGGTTTAATATTTGCCAGTAACATGTAAATTTAATAAACAATAAATTGGCCTCAGGGGCCCAAAAAAGTCTGAGACATATAGTACAAATATAACCAGCGTCTTTACCCTGTTTCATCCAGGGTTCAAATTGAGTGTGGGCTGATGGTTCTGGTTATGGATTCCTGATCCTTATGGGATTACAATTTATTTTATTGTATAATATCAAAAGCTGCATGTCATTCCCCCTCTCTGCCTCCCTGTTTCCTGTCTCTCTCCACTATACTATCAAATAAAGGCATAAAAAGCCCCAAAAAAATATACTTTAAAAAAAAAAAAAAAAAAAGTAGCCTCTGACAGCTTTATATCACTGACTGTGGGCTACATGACACAGTAGCGACTTGTTTAATATGGGCTTCTTTATCTACATCCCCACTTGTGCTCTAGTGTGTTTGTAATGTAGGGTTGGGCTGTAGCTATTGTAAAGACAAAGCTCCTCAATCTGGATGAAATAATTCTAAGTATCAATATCATTTTTCCTCATTATGATTGAGGAGGATATAATCTGAGCTGTTGCTTGACTTAAAAATGGTAAACTTCAGTCTTTTTTCCATCAGTCATCTCATATGTCACCATGTAATATCCCCCCACCTCTGAATAGCTGTCACAGTTGGAGCACTGGTGTCATCCCCTGACTTGCACTTCAAACAGACACATCCTCAAGAGAGTTTGTACGCTTTGGAATCTGATCTGCCGCATGTGGACTGTGTTAAGAAGGAGCTGACCTCTTTGCATTTGAAGATATCTAATGGGTCACATGGGACGTCCCACAATGTACTGTACATGCAAAAGTTAGGATAGGAAATATGTAATCCTGAAAACTGAAGTCGGATAGGTAATGGTTTTGATACATACGTGTTTACACATACACTACTGGTCAAAGGCACCCACATTTTTTTTTATTGGTGTTTTTATTAGTTTTGAGAAAAAAAAACAACTGAAAAATCCTGTTCACAGACCTTTTTCTGGGAAAAAAAATACAGCTATTTAAGTAAATAAAAACTTAAAAGTTAATGCAAACACCAAATCCTCTGTCTATACAAAGGGAGTGTTTGAACAAACTGTGCTACTACATCCTCTGATGCATTATTTGGACAACACTGTGCTGCAGGAAGTATGAGCGTATGCTGCTGTCATAATGGTGAGAAAAAGACAAGTAAGAAAAGGAAGGAAGACACACTGGTTGGTCAGAGGTTCATCCTACAGCAAAATAATGAGCCAAAGTATCGGAAGAAAATAACCAGACGTTGGCTTCACATGATGGAGGACCAGCACAGTCGCCACTCTTAAACCGCATGGAGCTGGTTTGGAATGAACTGGACAGAACATGCAAGTGCAACACATTTATGGGACCTTCAGCAACAATGTTGGAGCAAACTATCAAAACATTACGGGATTTCCAGTGTAGAAAGAACACCGGTGTGTTCGGCTGCTGAATGAGTCAAAGATTTAGATTAAATATAGGATTTAAGATTCCATGACTTTTACTTTTTGTTAAGAAAAATAAAAAATAAATATATGCATCATGAGCCTATTGTCAAAGACCTGTAAGAACTGACGCTGACGAATGCTGGAAACTATGCACACATCTTTAAAGGTTTGTCTGTGAAATAGTGTAGCTGGGGGTTAAAGGGTTCTCAGATGCTGGAAATAACCACTGAGCCTCATATCAATCTAAAGTGAATCAAATTCCGAGGGGAGATGACCTGATAACCCCGGAGACATGCCCTACATCAGTCGGGTGAGGCAGCTGCTGAATCCTGCTGATTTATCACAAGCTATTTAATGACATGATATATAGTGTGTGGCGTTAGCAATTGAAAATTTGTGTCAGGTCCAACGTCTGTTCGAGCTTTTGTTATGGACTCAAGGTTGATCCAGATGATGTGGACACGCTTTGCTTCAATCAGCCACCTGGGAATTTACAGCTAGACCATCGTGATCAACTCTGTTTCTTTGCAACAGTCCAAAACATTGTTTTCAATTAAAAAACACTGAGGTGACAGAAGGATGTGGAAGGGGTTAAAAAAAAAAATTGAAACGCTGGAGAAAGCTGTAAAAGTAATAGGGTCCAACTGGGAGAAAAAAACACTTTCCTACAGTGGAAACTTCTCTTCCCTTCTCCCTGAGCATCTTTCTGAACATTTTATAAGGACTCAATGTCCTTTTATTTCTACACACAGGTGTAATATCACACAGCACGTTCTAAAGCAAATATTTCCCAAAAAACAAAGGGGTGACTGCGCACCGGACGGATGCAATAATGAATAACATAAAAGACATGTCTTAGATCACAGCAGATAACTTCCTGTAAGGGTATATGACTGTAGCATTAACCTTTTTTTCCAAAATCTGCGCTCTCTGAATGTTATAATTATCACAGCGGTCTCTGGACAGACTCCCCGCTGAAAGGAAAAAACTACACTAATATCTCAAAAAAGTACATTGCGCTTCAAACACGTTTTTTTGCTTTTTCTTCGTCTGTGGTTCAACCTAAGGCCTTAAATGCACAGAAAAACCCTGAAAGTATGATTCTGAAAATATTTAAATTGCTGATTCATGACCAATTTTTACAGGGATTCCTTAAATTTAATTTTGCTAGATGATTCCAATGTCATGGCTGCTCTGAAGTCAAACTCTGATTCTCCTAGCTTAAATAACACAATTATTACTAACACTAACCTTTTGCATAATAATAGGAAAGTCCTCTCTTACCAAGCATTATCAGTCTAGGGGTGGCTGGCAGGGTCATGTCTTTCTCAATGGATGCCCTTTGCTGCAGTTGTCTTTAAAACACAAAAAAGCCCTGGATTACAACATGTTTCAAATACAGCCTCAAAATGACCAAATACACGTTTCAGGTAATTCACAAAACTATTTGCCTACTTACGTTTATGCTGGTCCGGTTCTGCTGCGTGGCTGTTGTGTCGCTCTCAATGTCCCGTAGAAGATCTTGAACGTCTCTGTCCTGAGCCTGCCTTTGGAAGAAGGATATGGTCTTCTTCCCCTTCCTCCTTCCTAGATCACAGATATCAATACCTGTGAGAGTTTTGAAACGGGCGTAGAGTCCTCTTTTTGTAAAGAGGAAAGGCCATTGCTCCTCAATCACACTGATACCGTGAGGAAGGCAGGTATTTATGATGCGTCATTGATAAATGTATCTGAAACTCATTGAATTGTCAATATCTGGCATGTCTGCAGCTCTGGGGCCAGCAGACTGAAATATAGCTGCCATATTTGTTCTTCTGTCCTCTAAAGAGACCGTTGTCTCTCCTTCTGGGAGACATTTTGGCTTCCAATTTATGTGGCCATAGCCGTCTACTTTGCCCTCTAAATATTGCCTGTGAGAGTGAAGCAGGCATCTTGTCCCAAGGAATCTTGAACTGGCTGATCCATGAGTTCTGTGTTTTTGTCATAGATAATCAAGGATTGTGGGGTTCAGTACGAGGAGGTGTGAGGTCCTCATGTCCGTCTGTCACTTCCAAGGATAAGCAGGGCGCAGTCTGTTCATTTGGCAAGCAGTTAACATCGGTGTCGACGGTATTATTCCGTTCACTGAAGATAAGGAAAGGATAAGGAATACATTAACAGATATTTGCAAGTTTAGGTTACTCATAGTATATACAGTTTACAGATCAGAGGCCCGGAAGTTTGAAAATGTTTCAGGGTTCAAATCTGGGTTAATATCATTATTATCAAGAGATGAATTGACAGTCTCATCTTGGTCTTCAATGTGTTGAACTTGTCAGTGTCTTGTGGTGCATGTGGCAGCTCAACAAATGACTGCCTGTGTTTCCTAGATATATGTGTAGCAAAGGATGACCTCACTCTAAAATATTGTGAGCATCCCTCAAAAGGACAAGTGACTTTTTTGCCATTGCGTATGTGTAATCTCAAATGAATGCACGGCAAGGAAAAACTATTGTCTCCTTGAACACTGCATTTGAGGTTACCACTATGCTGATGCACATCTCGTCTCTGTGACACAGCAGGGAAGTGATTTCTGTGCATGTGAGTCTTTAATGTAGAAAATATCCTGAAATTTCCAGGACACTCTTCTATGTCATGGTAAGACCTATGGTTAGCCAAATTTCTATGGCTTTTTTTGCATGGGCACAAAAGGTTTTAAAGCTGGCCGTGCAGTGGCTACAAACTTTACAGTTATACATCGTTTTATTTTAATTTTTTTCCACGGATAATACTTACATACAAAACACAAAAGGGATATGAATTGACTTTGGACCAAAAAAAGATCTCTGTCTTGTTTCTGTCTACCACTCGTTAAGCTTTGAAAAAGAAAATCTTTGCTGCTTGTACTGTACAGCAATCACTCTCACAAAAAAATATCCACTTTAAAAAAATATGACATTGTAAGGTTAATGATAATCTTTAGCTAGCCAGTGTTAGTCTTTAGCCTTTATTCCAACTAAAGCTAAAAAACTACAACTAAAGCTAAAAAAAAAAAGTGTAAATATTAAGCTAGCTTAAATTCGGGTGCACAGAGTAAGTTTTAAACGATCTTAAATTCTGGTGCACAGACCTCACAAGCGTAATTACTGTCAATATATATGTATTCTTATTTATTTATTTCTTATTTTTGTAGTATACTTACTGGTCTGTGTCTCTTACGGAGAAAAGACTTCTTAAACACCGGCACAGGTGAATGTGTTGCCCGGAACTTTTAGTGTGTGTGACCGTCCTCCTGCGCTCCCTCCCCGAAAAAATATGTGTGGTTCCCATTAGGTTCCCTAGTTAGTCTGTCACTCTAAATGTAAAATAAAATGATACGGAAATAAAACAATTAATGAGAAAAAGAAGAAAAAAACGGTGAATGGGCGCGAAAGAAATACAGTAACATACCGCAATTTGAAAAAAATACAGTAAATCACTGTATGCGTATTACGTCACCAAAAAATCCCATGATGCAATGGAAATTACAGTTATTTACTGGAAGAGGATTTTTAGTATTTTACTGGGTGATATACAGTGAATAACTGTATAAATGTCTTAAATTTAATTAAAATTGTATGCACGCACAACTACGTTTGGGTAAGACGTTTTATTTTTTTATTTTTTTATTTTTTTATCGTGTCCCTTTTCCTGTATATTAAGTATGAAGTTGTCTCTTACCAAGACCCCTGATTGCTCAGTTTGACCAGGAGATCAGCTTTAAGAAGAATTCAGGTTCTTGTGTTTGAAGATAAATCTGAGGGCAGAAGAGGTTGAATTCAATCTCTACTAGTTAGAATTTTATAATTTACAGAAGCTCATGAAGTTATTACAACTGAGAGCTGCTGAAAAGAAACCTTGGACAAGACTTTGTTTTCCTGTGTTAATGATTAGTATAGGCTGCTGTGGCATTACCGGGGGGCCTTTACTGTTTGTAACCACCAAAGGCAAGGCATACTTGCACTTCAAACAGGCACATCCTCAAAAGGTTTATACAAGCCCACAAAAAAACTGATCTGTCCCGTGTGGCCTGTTTAAAGAGGGAGTTGACCTCTTTGCATTTGAAGAAAGCCCCTTGTCTCACATATCAGGTGACCCTTAAGGATCACCTTAATAGTTATTAATGCAAATCACACTGACATCCGTCATCATCAGCAATCACCTTTTCCCAAAGGATGCTGTAAAAAAAACACCCTGGACAGAGCAGGCCGCCGGTCCATCACAGGGATGAAAAACACATAGACACCTATTACTACATACATAGTCTCTAACCTATAGAGAGAACTACGTTTCAATAGTAGCCTCAGATGTGTGTTTTGAAGATTTAATGTCTTTCTCCTGACCTCTGTGTGCACATGGACATTGTTTATCTACTGTAATTTGTTTATAAATCATTATACACAGCGGGGTTCAAAAGTCTGAGTCCTGCTGTATATTTGCAAAATTTGTTTCTCTCCGTACTGAACCACCTGACATGCTTTAACTGTCTTTGGATAATTGGAAGAAAGCCATCTGTGTTACATAACAGAGCACCACACTTGATTTTTGTATTATTCTCTCACTTCTATGATTTACCACGTGTTTATGTCACCGCAATGATTTAAATGGCAAAGAAGGAAAGAGAGAAAATAGAGGAATACAAATAAGATCTCTGGTTTCAAGTTTCTCGTGGTATTTGTGAGAGTAAATAGGAGTCTAGTAAAGGTTAATGACTTTGCCTCTGACAATATGAATGGTGAGGGAGTTAACATACCATATGTTATGGGGTGGACACTTTGATGTAAAATGCTTGTTCACACTTTTCTCACCCCAATTGGAACCCAACCCCTGGCGCTGTCTGCGTCGTATTCAAGACATAGTTCATGCAAAAGATAAGGCCACAAAGGTCCAGATCTCAGTAAAGCTTCTCTGCTTCTTAAACCTGCATACGACCGAGGATGTACACTCACTTAAAGTTTTGACAAAGGCAAAAGGTGGCTTCCTGCACTGACCATAAAGTAAACAAAAATAAAAGTGGACCAACTACCCCTTTTCCTAGAAGCTGTACAACTGATTTAGTGTCCCATTACTCAAATGGACACAGTCATACAAATGGGCTCAGACAGTAAACACACATGCACATGTGGTTTCAACTAGACCTTGCTCAGTTGGGTGGTCATTTATAGCAGGTTGCCCCTGATTCTTAAAACAATAACAATCAACAGGAGGCAGCTCACTCTAAATCACAGCTGCACAATGACAAGCACAAATATATAAGAAGCGTGTAACAAAATTCGTTCACTGGATTACTGGAGCAGGCAGGTGATGTAGGGAGGCCACAGCGTCAGGGAAGAGGCTGTTTTGTTGAATGGCGAAATAAATCCCCACAGTTTGAGCATGGACCAGTCATGGAACTGAGTGTGAACTAAGAAGGGGTTGGTACAATAGAAGCCAGCTTTCCCAGGTGCTGCAATCACAACTTTTTGTTAACTCAGTAGTTCCCAGCCTGTGGGCTACGAAGGTATTGAAGGTGGGCTGATTAATCATTTGCAAAACAATACAATTTTGGTTGTATTAAGATCTATCACTGTGATAAGGCAATGATTTTTTTTATGTTCTTGCCTGAACACATCGTATACTTATTTACTATTTCAGTCTGATTGTGCACTAAAAGATTACATCCATGGCAAAAACTGGAGTATCAAAATGGTTGGTTGGTTAGCAACATGAAGATTTAAAAGGAAAGAGAGCCAAGAGACAGATGTTGAATAGACAAGTGATCTCTCCCCAAACAAAGAAAAAAGAAAAAGCTTCCAACATGTTTCCCCTGCTTTCAGTTCAGTCCTGAATGTTCAGTCGTTAATAAAAAGTGCTCGGAGAAGGCATTATTGGCCTCTATATTGTTAAGGGGTTGGATGTGGGCTGCCAACATTTTTGAGATTTCCAAGTGTGCCACGAGTTGAAAAAGGTTGGGAACAGCAGTGTTAACCAATTGAAAATCCCAGACTTTGGTGTTCAGTCATTGTATAAAAAACCCGCCAGATTACCCAGCTCCTCCAGTTGAATTTGTTGAGATCAGACTGCGCCAATTTTCACTGGCAAAGCCCATGATATTGAAATGTTACACCCGTTTTTTAAGCGGCTGTCACTTTCAGTTTAATCACACCCTTGATCTTGTTCTAGCACATGGCACTGAAGTGGAACATTCAATAGTCTTTCAACAGAATCCTCTTTTATCGGAACATTGCTAAATAACTTTTGAATTCCTATTACTGGATTACATGCCATTGGTCATAAATTCCCACACTAGATGTCTATCTGATAGTGCTGTAGCTAAATTTAGGGATAAATGCTTATAACTTACTTTAAGTCTTCTCAATTATTACCTGTATGACACTTTCATACCTGTACAGACACATGCCAAACCAAACATATAATGAAAACAATACAGAAATATATACTTTTAAGTTCTCTTATTTCAGTCTAGCATCAAACAATGCAAGCAAATGGAATTATATTTCATATTTATATGCTGACTCTGGCTGCAAATCCAACCTCAGTCCTAAATCAAAGTCATTGCATCTTGATTAAACACAATTAGAAGGACAGTGTCATCTCTGAAAGTCACAGCACAGAGTAATAATGTTATAGTGCAACATAAATCACAAAAAGTGCATGAATTTCTTTTCTTCAAAAACAACGAATTTGGCTGTAAAAGGTTAAATTTGTAGGATTGAGGGCAACTGGGCTTAGTTGAAGACGTTTCTTCAGTTCGGACTGAGTGGTGGGAGACTTGGGTAAACTTTTCTTGGATGACCTGGGGAAAGTTTTTGGATGACCATGACTTGGATGATTGAGAATCTTTTGCAGACATGTTGTGTGGGAGAAACAACAGAGCAATTCAGCTCTAAGCACCTTCAACAACAGCATCTTGATACGATTTGGGAACGGTATGTTGTTCACCCTACCTTCCCTCCACTATCACCCACATAGATGTTCCACCCACCATAACTCACAGTATTGCGTATGTTTAGTATTTATGTCTGTCATCTGAACTAAACTAAACCAACAGCTCTAGATTACAGTGAAGATAGAAGGCTCTCCGTACCCTCCGTTTCAAAGAAAAACCAAAATATTAAGAACCATTACCTTTGGCTTGGTGAGTGTCTCTGGTATGCAACAGTGATTGACTGGCTCAAGGTATGTTTGTGTTGACAGAAAATTTAGCCCTGGGAGTCAGTGTCCAAATAGTCTGTGTGGAATTAAAGTGGGAAAAATATTGTTTTTTATTTAATGTTACTTGGATAAATGACATTGGTGAATTAATGACTTGTTTGTCTTTGCTATGCTTCTTTCCAAGGGCAAAGACAGTGATGAACAGCCAGAGCTGACAGTGGACATTGGGGAGCCACACACAGAGGCCCTGGAGGAGCCTGTGGACAAAGGTGGTGATTTGGTTTACTCCCTCAACGACAGGCCGCCATGGTACCTCTGTATTCTGCTCGGCTTCCAGGTAAAGTGATGGAACTGGAAAGCACTTCTGAAAACTTTCTATGAATTGATGATTTTTGGCCTCTACAGAGATGAAGAATGTGAAGCTTTTAAGCTAAACAGCTAAATGCTCGTCCACATCCAACAGACTCGAGGCAACATTAGCATTCACCTGATGGATGTTATCCCAACAGCCAGTTTAGCTCTGTTTTGACTCCAGTGGCTTCTCAGCTAGTTGCTGCTGTTTTGTGCCGAACAGGTCGCAAACAGCAGGTTCATCAAATCTTGTTCAGTCTGCTGCTGCTGGAAACAAGATTGTCACCCTGGTGGTCTAGGGGTTAGGTGCCAACTATGAATCCCAATGTCCCCTGAGAAGTACATCATTCTCTATCTCTTTCTCCCTCAGTTACTGTCACTTCTTTACTGAAGCTATCCAAGCACCTGTAGGAACTTGTAGGAAATCTGTAACCGATTATAATTCCCAAAAAGGTCATATTTTCTATAATATTTACATGATTTCTCACTTTGTGGTGACCTAAACTATTTTTTTGTCTTTATACCATTTAAGTTTATGATCTTGCATTTATAGCAGGTAGGCAGTATATATAGTATGACTTAAAAAAAAAAAACTTTTGGCAAAGAGGAAGAACACAATACTTGCTTGAAGGATCAATTCATTGCAGATTTGAGGCTTTTCATGGGATTTGTTGGCCTCCAAGACGTTCTTTTGGGAACTGCACCAATCTGTCTTTGACTGTCTGTCGTTTTCATGGATCTGTATTACTTTTCTGAGTAATTTGTCTTTCTTGATGTTGCTTCAATACAAAAGAACGGCAAAAAAATTATCAATTGGTTTATTTATTGCACTTCCAAGGTCGGACTTGGAAAAAATTCAGCCATGGACTTAACTCCTGGGACCAGCCCGCAAGAATGACAGGTAGATAAGAGGCTTATAGAGCCGGTATAAACTTCCAAAACTTTATGGATGTTTTGACAGTCCACCGGCCGATGTGCACAAGCCTGTGCTTTGGTCTTCATTCTCAGGACACCATTAGTCCACTATATCTTTACATAGATGCTATTTTATTGTTTAAAATAATATCTGAGTTTAGCTCTTCTAGCTGCTCTCTGGTCCTCAGGACTGGACTGTTCCAGCGGCTTGGATCATGAAAGCTAAAAGCTGCCTCATCAAAAGTTTCAGTCCTACAGTTTGGAGCAGCGAACAGACTCGTAACAGAGTGGCCATACTGATTCATACACTGTAAGCATGTGAGAAGTACATGCCACTGCATGGCACACAAAGTGCTTTAAAAACACATTAAAGAATCTAAACATCAATATGGAAAATAACAGACACCAAATGTAAAGTATTTAAAACAGGTCTAATGCGTTCTCTCCCTCTGGTCCTGGTAAGCATTCGGGCTGCCTAGTTTCTGAATCAGCTGTAGCTGATTTATAAGATTTTGGCATGAAACAGATAGACCAGACAGACCGGAGGGTCACACCAGTCAGGCCTGCTCAATGTAAAAGCTTACATCAGTATTTCTGCATCACTGGAGAGAGAGAAAAGGTCGCACCTTGGTAATATTTTTGAGGAGATATAAGGTATATTGAGAGGCAAACTTCACATGAGGCTTAAAGTCCACATCTGAGTCAAAGACCACACCAAGGTTTTATGCTTGTTTGCTTGAGATTCTATCAGTCTGAGATGAATATGAATTTGAAGGAGATGACACAAGAATTTGTAAGCAGCCTTCTTCCCGGAGGAATATCCTCCCAGTTTCCTCTGTCATGAAACTGACCTTAGACATTTCCCCTGACTTATGGGAGTTGTAGGTTTGAGAATAACCCCATAAATCTGGCATACCTATCAACATCTGTCTTCCATTTTTATTTTTTTTTCCCTTTGTCCAGATTCTTTTGCATCATGGCAATCCCCACCACCAACACCCCCTCCCACCCACTCAACACACACATGCATGCACCTGGGTAGAGTGTGCTGGACAGTTAATCCTCGCAGTTGAATCCTGTCTCCCAGAAATTATGTTTCTATACAATTAAACCACAACCGAAAATACAGGACATGTAGGAACCATAATTGCAACCACATTATGTCTACTAATAACATTTGACAAGTTACAAATGCGTTTATACTGATGCATATACATAATATTTGTTTTATTGATATTTGTTTTCCATCAAAATAGAATATTGCAGTATAATATGCACATGTAGTGACTGTAGCATTATTACATTTTATGTTAGGTTTTTTTATTTTATGTCGTGTTTAGACTCAGCGCACCTCAGGCGCAACAAAAAAATATAGCAAAAAATACATTGCCTCTGATAAACTGCAGTACTGTGTATGTGATGCTGCAATGACGAAATATTGCGCAAACTATGTTTTGTATAGCCTGTGCTTTTTAAATAGGACCATAGAAGTGATGGATAACTGTGACAGAAGGTCGTTTCAGCCGGCCAACTTTTGGGACTTGTCAGAAAACTAAGTAAAGGTTTATGCTCTGCACTCGTCATACAGGGAGTGGACACCGTACACCGATCATAAATAAATACTACCTTAAAGAGGCTTATAATGCTCAGTCTTGTTGAGACTGTTCCAGGCATTTATTCAATGACAGGTAAACATTAGTTTTCACTTCTTCAAACTGAGCAAAGCCTTAACCATAGACGTAAAACATGATATGAATTATTTCTGTGATGTCATTTTGAACAGCTTTGGAAGGCACTGACGAACAATGTTGATTTAGGAGTTGATGACAGACGACCTGTTTGCTCATTTGGAAGAATTATTGGTGTGTGAATGAGCCGTATGTGTGTCCAGATTTATGTCAGGCCATATCTATGATCAGATTGCAGTGTAAAATGTCTCAGCTGGCAGCTGGTGTGATATGTCATGATCCTAGGTACCAAGTACAGCACTATCACAGCTGCCCAAGCTCCTGCTGCTGAGCTGTGCAGGACAGCCTCTTTCATCACAATATAATAGAATATAATAGAAACGCACTGATGTAGCGGTGTCCTGAATGCTTAAGACATATCGTGTAATCGCAACATCCCCAGTTTGATTCTGACCTGGGATGTTTTCCATCTTACCATGTTTCCTTTTCTCCACTGTTGCAGTTAATAAATGTTAAAATGTAGGGTTTGAATTTTGACTTCACTGATTTGTAATCAGTTTTGTTTTAATTGATGAGAAAACTTTCACCCACCTGACTTTTTTTTTACCAGAAAGTCAGATTTTGGGTGATATTGTGCTGGATGGTTTTCAAAACAGGAAATGTGCAACAGGTTCATTTACAGTATTCTGTACGTGGTAAAAGAGACATCATTTTTAGTTCGCTTACAGTAACTCAGACTCATATCAGCTATAATGCCCCCTCATTATAGCATCTTATTTTCCCACTAGTCCTTATTGTGGAACATCTCATTTGCACTAGAGATCATTAGAGGTTAATGTCTATATTTGGAAAAACACATGTCACATAAAGACTAGCGATGGTCAGAAGAAGCTGCTTCTCAGTCCCTGAATCTATTCCCTCTCTCTCCTGCCTCTGCAGCATTACATCCTCGCTTTCGGCGGCATCATTGCGATCCCACTCATCCTGGCCGAGCCGCTCTGCATAAAGGACAACAACGCCGCCAAGAGCCAGCTCATCTCCACCATATTCCTGGTGTCGGGATTATGCACGCTGATGCAGACGGCCATCGGCACCAGGTAAGTTCTCAAGTTGTCTCTCACGCTCCTGTGAACCGGAAGTAGCAGGCCACTCAGAGATATCGAGTTTCCACACACTCACACACACACATGAGATTTAACAGCTTCCATTTCTGTAACCCTCTGTGGAATGGCATTTGTGTGTGTGTGTGTGTGTGTGTGTGTGTGTGTGAGTGTGTGCATGTGTGTGTGTGTGCGTGTGTGTGCGTGTGTGTGTGCGTGTGTGCGTACACGTTCACACTTTAAGTGCTGTCAGCCAGGTTTAAGATTTACAGCAGGTACAAACTGAGGAACTGCCTTGCTTAAGAATGTTCACAAGATAGAGGAAACTACCATATGTTCCCCGGCAACATCCCTTCAAAACTTGCCCTACATATGCTGCCTCTGCAGAGGTCCTTTCATAAAGTCCAGACACAAGCAGCCTCTGAGCTGTGTTTGCAACAGCCTGAAGTTGCAGCTTAGCTCAGAGGCCGCTGCCTTGGTTCGTGTGGAGTTTAATTGTGAGTCAGTTTCTCTGTCGGGCTCTACGTGGCGCTGACAGTGGAAATGAGATTCCTTCAGCACAAGTTGTGAAATACTTAAAGCCTTATGCTCTCCAACGCTTATGCAGCTTAATTTGTGGTTTTCCTTTTTTTTAATGACAATCCTGGGAGCTGCTTGGCTCTTTGAGAGGAAAATCCACGTGAAGCTGATGTATCCATGTGTGTGCTGTACCACAGTGCAGCTGCCTCCCACACATACAGCACTGTACAATACAGCACAGAGCTCCACACACCTTTGCGGCCCCCTCAGCCCTGCTGTAACAGTAAGCCTGAGCAAATAGCTAATGCTTTTGTTTGAGTTCTCCGCCTACACAGTTTGGAAAAAGCTTAAAGGGACGCAAAATGGGATCCCAGAAAACAACTTTGACACTGAATAATAAGCGAGTTCATCTTTATTTTTGTTGAACCTTTTCAGAACTGTGGTGTGAAGTGGTCTTTGAAGCAAGACAATAAAAAGATGAAAAGCACAAAGGCGCACAAGACAGAAGTGCATAGAAATACGCTGCAAAAGCAAAGAAAATAATACAAACAGGCATAAGCCAGAGTAAAAACACATGTTTTATATTAAGATGTTCCAACCTTTCCAAAAGTTTAAGTTGAAAATGTACAGATTTTAGTCCATAAAAGCAACAAGCCATACATCATGTTGTGAAATCTCTGCATGATGTTCAGGGGCGGACCGTAACGAAGCACATTTACTTGAGTTCTGTCCTTCATATCTGTACTTTACTTAATTGATAATCAATTACTGCACTTATTGTTTTTTAAACCTATGACCTTTATTCGTTACCTCGAAGCAGAGCTTTTTAGTCGGAATTAATTTTTCTTTTCTTTTGAAAATGTGATAGACCAAACGCTCTTTTCCTCACGGCAGAAAAATCCAATCCCAGTCAACTCCTACGCGGTCAGTCATGTTGAAACAGCTCAGTTTGAACTTGGCATTGTCCTAACGATGGCTATGTTAGATAAACATGAGCCGGAAGATTCTTCGCCACACCATCATGATCTTATCTTCCAGGTCCATGATGGAGGTTTCTTCCCTTTTTAAATGGTTGCTCTGATAACCAAGATCAAATGTCCCCACTGCCAACAAAAATAAGAAAAAGTGACAATGACTCCTTGTGTTGATTCATACAGGTTGTACAGTGAGTCAGTAGGTTGCTTCAGAGTCATTGGGCTCTGTAAATGTGGAACAATACATCACTGAGTAACAAGAAGTAATATTTGACCAGGAGTATCTACACTTTGACTCAAGTAATGCAGTTGTGTTCTTTGTCTCAGACCCACATCATCAGAGGTGGACAGTTTATAAAAACTATTGTAGTACTATTGAAATTCAGCCTCTGTGTCACAACTTAAGTTGGGAAATCTGAGCTGGTTTGAAATGAGATGCCTCTTTTACCACCACTTGTGAAATCCTTGCCAAGATAAGTTTTCAAAAACCATTATCATTTGTCATGGGATTCATTTTAACGCCCATAAAAGCACTTTTGCTTTCCTCACTGTGCCGACAGTCTGTGAGAAAAGCTCATTAAAATTCTCAGCTCTTCTTCCAGGCTTGCTTTAAGCAGATCCAGGTCATCCTATTCTTCAGAGACCCGATATCATTACTTCCAGTGACCTCTGACCTTTTAACCTTTCTGCCTTATTGACTTAAAGGTTACCAATCCTCCAGGGTGGGACCTTCAGTTTCATCACGCCGACTCTGGCCATTCTCGCTCTGCCCAAGTGGCAGTGTCCAGCTCCGAAAGCACCGGGGATCCTGTCCACGCCGCTGCAGAACAGTACCAGCCCGCTGCAGATGGAAGATTCTGATGAGGTCTGGATGTCACGAATGCGTGAGGTGTGTAAAATATTCACTGGAGTCAGCAGACGATTCGCAGGACCTCACGTGCCCTGGCAGGGAATCCAATCGGTCACCTTCACAGTGCTAACAGATTTAAGGGGAACGATGAGAACCGTGTATAATCCTGTCACACCTTAATGTCTGTATGCCGATAGAAACAGCCTTCTTAATCTATACATGTGTACATCCAAAGAACCGCACAAAATTTACAGACTTAAGAGATTTACTTATTTTAGGTAACGTAAAACAAGACTGAAAAGAGCGTTGCAGAAATGCAGAAATTTGCAGTAAAAAGATTCAAATTCAAAGAAATGTATTCCAAAGCTAAGATTTTCACAAACGTTTAGATCGAGCACTTTGATAAAAAAAGGCCGAAACCGAAGAAAAAGTTTGGTAAAGTATGTAAATTGTGTTGCATGCAAAAACCTTTCAAAATGGGTAAAACAAGACCCAAGTGTCAAAATTTGGGGTAAAACCTTTAAATTTGGGTAAAGAAAACCCCACAAATTTGTTCAAATGCCAAAATTTGGGGTAAACACAAAGAATATTGGGTAAGAGTTAATAGAATAGGTCAAACTAAATCAGAAAGTGTGTTAAAATGCAGAAATTTAAGGTCAGAACAGCCCTAACGCATAAGTCATTCAACAAATTTGAGGTTTTTGTTTAAAGTAACGATCATCATTACATGCTCCTGCTCATGCTCATACTCAGCACCACACACCATTTTCAAAGTCAGCCTTAACTTTGATCTCATTTACACACCTTTAAGGTTTCGTACCTGCATCCTGCAGGGTCTGATGCTATCACTCTGACTTAATCTAAAAAAAAAAACACAGACAGACAGACATCTAAACACTTGCCAGATTAATCAGAACCATCTCCGTGGTGGTTTCCGTGGAAGTACACACGTGCACACACACACACACACACACACACACACACACACACACACACACAGACTGACAAGGTTAACACAATACCAGCCCTGCAGTCGCACCTGGTTATAGATAATCCAAAGACTCTTTAGTCAGTAAGAAATCATTATTTCTTGAGAATAAAAATCAATGCAGCCGTTTTCATCATATAGGACGTTGCATTCCTGTGATATAGTAGGTTCAGTGGGATTTATGTGACCTTCTGGAATGACTTTGACTCAACATTTGGAATTTCATAAATTATCTTCAGCCAAGAGTTTAGGTATTTTGCACCCCCATATATCTCCTTGTCGGCAGGGTTTTGTGCAAGATTTTCTTTCCCCAGATGTATGTTTCAGAAGGGAGTCTCCTAAAGGGGAACTGATCATACAATTACTACACCTTTACTAGCTCTCAGTAGGGAACATTGGTGAAGTGCTATTGGGTGTGTTTTCACTATTTTCACATGCACAGACTTACAGCCATATAGTGTAAATGACATGACATGTTTCTTTTTTTATGTTTACTTCACACTCATCGTGTATGCATGCATATATGCAGAAGTCAGTGATGTCTTGCTTCACTCAGCCACACACATAGTCATACTGGGTGGGGGATCTGTTCAACTACAGTGTGATCTGAGCCTTGGTTGGAAAAGCTCAAAGTAAATGAAATGCCACCTCCAGGAACACCACTGGTGTGATATATGATGCACAGTTGAGTACCAGACACCTAGCACAAGCACTGATATTATGTCCCTCTTGTCTTGCCATCCACAGATCCAGGGAGCCATACTGGTGTCCTCCCTGCTCCAGATCATCCTGGGCTTTTCCGGGCTGGTGGGCCTCGTGCTCAAATTTATCGGTCCTCTAGCTATCGCTCCCACCATCAACCTCATTGGCCTGTCGCTGTTCATTGAGGCTGGAAAGAAGTGTGGCGGTCACTGGGGAATAGCTGCTCTGTGAGTGGAGTGATGTTTTACAACACTATGATGTATTACACAACAAAGAGGAACATGTTGTAACAGTGAGGGATTTATCGTATGTGCAGTCTGTCTAACTCCTGGATAATCCAAAAATGGGCAAAGAGGTGTGGCATGTGTGGTGCGTGCAGAGGCAAGCATATGTTCCCATTAGCATCATTAGAGCAGCTATTTGTCTTGCACGAAGGCTAACCCACGGCCGAGAGGTCACATTCAGCGTGAAGCCGAGCAGACAGCTAGCAGCTAGCCAACTTTGATGGCACCCATTCGTCATTCAAAGTGGCTATGCCCTCAATTATCCATAACTTTAAGCCTTGTAATGGCTAAATTAATAAATTGTATAAGAATTATAATTTTTTTATATGAAAAAATGCCCATGGCAGAAAATACTAAGAGAAAACTAAAACTAAGAAAACTCGCCGGCAGCTGAGTAGTGAAATTCATCGCATTGCTTCAAGACACACACTACATCGTTGGTTCACACCTGATCGACAAAATTCTCAACGATCAATTACCGATCATCGATTAATCCTGCCCATCCCTAATCTCAATACAAATATACTTAAAAGAAAAGGTAGCTTGAAGATAAAATCAAAACCAACGCAAAAGAAACAGGGGACCTAAGAGAAACTGAGTAAAACCAGGAAGTGTGTTAGAGGGTGAACGTTGACAGAAGGCAACCTCAGACTGAACTCAAAGCAAAGTCTTGAAGTTAGATTTAAACTTGTCAGTGGTGGGACAGGATTTAATGTACGACAGGAGACTAGTCTAGAGCCCGGGGGCAGCAACAGAGAAAAATGCAGTCACCCTTGGTTTTAAGGTGTGAGTGGAAACTTGTTGTGAAGATGACCTCGGTGACCCTTCATAAACAAAGTAGTAAATTTTGAGTCAGTATTTCACTGGTAATGTGTTGTTGTGATGATGTGTGTGTTTTGAGCCCATTCATAGTCGATAAAGGGCGGGATATGGGGCAGCCCCACACACAGGGAATAAGAGTAATCCATCTGAAAGGTGATAAAAGCACGGATGACTGATTCTAGGTCCCTCTGAGAAAAACACTTAATTTGGCTTCGGTTCTGAGCTGATGAGGCTTCAAATTGTTTTTTTTTAACCTCATTGTGTGAATTTGTAGTTAGGGGAGGGAAGGTTGTAATGTTTAGTTTGTGTTGTGATTGTTTCAAAGAGGGACTTTATGGTCATTTCCCATACAGAAATATAATATGTGACAAATATGTCCCTATATCAAGAGTGATGTAGCCTCAGGGGATATATTATTATCACATATATACATCCTCTGGATATATGAAGATATAAGTTTATAACATAAAGACCTATTATATATTAAAAGATATCCGTATGAAGATTTTTTTTATCACAAATGACATGTTGCAAACATAGAATATATATTTAATTCATACATGCAAGTTTATTAAAACAACATATATATAAAAATTCTATATGCTTAAATATGTTTTCTTATGAATTTCTTAGTAAAATGTATGTATGTATTCCCATTCTGGGAAAGTGGTGAGAGACCTTTGGACCCTAGTGTATATAATATCAACATGTGTTGACAGGCTTTGGGATGGATATATATGTATATCGTAATAATATAATCGTAATTACATAAACATACACATTTGTATGGGCTAAACTTATATGTCAATTTATGAATTTATTACAATTTCTAATAGATTTCATTTTTTTCAGTTTTTACATATGTGCTTTTATTTTACATATAAATATATCCAGTATATTGCATAGTTATATAGTGGAGCTGTTGAACTGTATCACATTATACTGAGTGGTGTCTCCAGTATTTAGTCTGTCCCGAATGATAGGGTGGACAAAATACTACGGGTATGTTTACCTAACTGTACGTCTGTCCTATGGCTTCAGCAGATTAGGAGAGATGAAATTGCAAGACTTGATTGATATGATAAGACTAATGTGGCTACATTAGTGAAAAAGCAACTTCAGATTTTAAAATTGCAAATGCAGTTATGTAAGATAAGATACTTGAACACATGGGAAATGAATAACATTCCCAGACAAATGAGTCTTGCCCCGTTTCTCCACCTTGTCGGTCCTCGCCAATAAAATGTAATTGTCATGTTTCTACGCTGCGTTCATTCACTATGTCTTTGCCTGTTTTCCTCTTCTCTTTGTTTCTTTATCAAAGCACTGATGTCCACTATCTAAATCCACCTAATCTCCGTGATGACTGCTAATGGACCTCACCGCTCCACATTAGCTCTCCTTTCATTTACATTTGCCCCTGCCCTGTCCAGACCCATGAAACCTGTCTTCATTATCCCACTGCCATCTCCAGATAATGCAGACTAAAGCCATTACACAGAGTGATCCTTGTGGGTTTTAAAAGGTTAAGCACATCCACATCCTGGTGCCGTATATGGATGGTAATCAGTCATATCCCTCTTAGCTCTCCCGCCCCGCGCTGCAGGGGAGCTCGGAGGTCCGGGAGGTTCAGAGTCTCCCAGCATGAGACAGTCGTGAAGGAAGGATAAAACCCGTGATATCAAATCAGCATCTTCTGCATCTCTCTCCTCTGTCTGTGTCCTGCTCTTTCACACAAGAGTGATTAAGTTTTCTTAATTTTTTGTCCTGGCACATATTTGTCATTCCGAACATCAGACTATGGAAGATGCTGAGACTGATTTTGCTGATTTTGCTGCTTCTGCGTTCATTAGTTTAACATGGATCAGTGTTTCAGCTACAGCGTAAATGTTTAAATTGGATTTGAATGACTTGCTCGTAATGTGGGACACAGCACAGTGGAGCTGAGAGAACTCATTCCTCTCTCTGAAATAGAATAAGCCTGTTTTTATTTTTTTTTTATGTCCAGTAACTTCGACCTTTCCAAGTTTTCAGCAGGCTGCAGACTTTCCCACTAAAATGACCTGCACCACGGGGACCTGCATCTTAAACCTCGAGTAGTATTTCATGCACAGCGTGCAGTGTTTTCACTCACAGCGTGAAGCGTTTCATATGCAGCACGAAATGTCACTCAAAGGCAGGGAACTGTGTATTTTAGAATCTCATAATGGCCACCTTCACCACACCATTACTTACCCTTAATCCCTTCATGATGACAAGTATCATATAAGCCTGTCTCATGTGTAAAATTACATGTTTTCACTTGTTGTGATGTGATATGATGTGTGGAAGCATGCTGAGGGGCCTTCGCAGGAACGACTGTGTGTGACGCATTTTGTCCTGTCTTCTGTTTTTCCCACAGCACGGTCGGCCTGATCCTCCTGTTCTCCCAATATCTCAGCAAAGTCGACGTCCCCATGATCGCATACAAGGATAAGAAGTGGAAGGTTTTCCAGTATCCGCTCTTTAAGCTGTTCTCTGTAAGTTGCCAACACGATTCTCCTTGGTTTTATATCATGGAGAAAATTATCCCTGGCCCATAAAACCTGTTTATAACCTCCTTACTTTTACTTTTTACACTCATAGACAGACACACACACACACACACAGATACAAATGTAAAAAACTAAAAACAATGTTACCACCAGTTTTACTGTCCTCAAACTATCTTTTTTATATATACTATATAACCTCTTTGCTTTGTTTCAAAACTATACATTTTAATGAGAATTCAGTATCAAACCAAAGTCTGTCCACTATGCAAGATAGATAGATAGATAGATAGATAGATAGATAGATAGATAGATAGATAGATAGATAGATAGTGCTATAAAGTCCTTACGATGACTGACGATGTAGATCTTTCAGACATGTTTCGTTTGTATCTATTAAAAATGACCGAATGAAAGATAAAACATTTGATTACAGTGAGCTAGATGATTGTTTTATATTCTGAACAAATGCAGCTACATTTTCAGTTAAATGAAAACATAGTCAACTTAGTTGAAATAATGTGTACTGACACTGTTTAGATAGAAAGGCAAGTGATGGGCCACCCCAGTAACTCACCAGGTAGAGCACGTATTACCAAAAAAATACTTTTGTTTAAATGAATGGCAAATTATCCATGGAGCCGGCATGTACATCTAGTTTTTAAAAAAAACGAGTCGGTCTGAGAAAATAGTTTGTTTGACCTTTCACAGTGGGTAACATCGCATTGTCACGGAGGCCTGGAAGAGGAAATACTACTCATGTGGAGAAGTCCGTGTGTAGCGCTGACAAGAAGAACATTTTATGAAGATATTTCACACACACGCAGCCCCATTTGTAAACCCTTCAACTACAGCTCTCTTGTGTTCACGGCCCCCACCGGTCAGGTAGTGATCGCCTGTGGTGATCATAGAGTTTTTACATGTGTTTTATTTAACTAACGTTCGTGCAGTTGCATACCTTGTCAGTGTGAGAGCCGAGCAGTACAACAACAGTCCTCTGCTGGTCGCTGTCAATCAGATGGAAACTCGGCGGACACATGCTGTTTTTACACGCAAAGGTTATACATTATTTACACTGCCAACAGAGATCTGTATATTTTTGCACTGAAGATGCAAAATATACGTCGTCACTGTATAAGACTGACCTTTCTCCGTTCATAAACAGGACATTGTCCTTTCTCTTCAGCAACAGCCAAAATAAATACCTTTCGCTCTGAAGCTCCTGGGCGGGAATTTTTATAACTTCCTTCAGTGTTGACTGATGTCGAGGAAAGACAGCATTCTAATGAAATACTGACTCAATAAATAAAGGTTAAAAAGAATGACAAGAACATCAAACTCAACAGAAGAGGCCTCTTCAGTGAACTAAAGACCTCTGAGCCACTTTGGCCTCAGGGTTCAGTCTCTGGAATGTTTCACATACGGCAGGTCTATGCATTTTGACAGAATGAGTCATATGTTGTGACAGCCAGCAAAAAACTAAATATATACATATATATATATATATATATATAATAAAGGTTAAGTTTTCATACCTGTTCTTCAGTATCGTCAATTTAAGCCATACAATACATAAAATGCGGCACTCTTTACTGTGAAGGAATGAAGCCAATAAAACATAGACACACACTGTCTCTTGCCAAGTCTTATTTGTCATTAAGTGCACTTACAATGCATGATACACTTTGGTACTTAACTCACATTAGATGCATAATTTGGTGTTTGACTGCGACTCTTTCGCTCCATTAATCCTCTCTGACAGGTGAAGGTGTCAAGGTGAGATGAAAAACAGAAACGGAAGAAATATAAAGAGCGCACCGCCCTCCAGCTACTGGTCTGACTCTCCTCAAAGAGGCGAATGACAAAAGTGTTTTTGTGCACAGCTCTGTGCTCTGTACCCAAAGCATGATGTATGAAGAGGCACACAGGCTCAAATTTAACGCAAGATATCAACAGTACAGTGCTGAAATCCGTTATTAAATTAGATTCATACTAATATATTTGAATGATGCAATAAAGGAGTTCCTTTGCAGAAACCTATGCTCCAGAATATACTCACCCTGACAGCTGTGGTTGCAGTTATGGGTGAACCCAGGGGGTAAACTGTCACTGTTTTTATGATAAAAAAAAAGTAATGTAATGTTGACTATTTTTGGTCTTTAAAACATGTACATATGCACAAGACTTCAGGAAAAAAGAATTAAATTTATAATAAATGATCTGGATCTGCCCCAAAAATGTAATGAGTACTTCCCCGGCTCATGCCCCATCCCTCCAACAAGTAAGGTGCAAATCGGTTCAGTTATTTTTGCGTAATCCTGCTTGGCAGAGGTAACAAGAGTAGGGTATGTTTTGTGTTGGATGAACATCACTTTATACGTATTGTACTACGAATTCTAGGCTTTGTTCGGGATGTGCGGCGGCTGGCTGGTCTGCTTCTTACTGACCATCTTTGACGTCCTGCCTTCGAAGTCTGATGAGTACGGCTACTCAGCCAGGACCGACATCAGTCTGGAGGCTGTGACAAACTCTCCATGGTTCCACGTGCCTTACCCAGGTAAGTGCATAAATATCTTTAAGCACATATTTTAGATCCTGGGCTTTTGCTGTAATAAATGTCAAATTATTTTATCAAAAATAATTTGAAACTGCTGAGTACCGTGATTCCTATTATTTATCCCACTCGTCTGCCACCCACTCTTTAATTTTCAGCTTTATCATCCAAACCAAACGCAAACAGAGGAGAAGTTCAGCTGAGGGTTGCACAACTGCTCTTTAATGATCCGCCAAAATGTTACAACATCTCTTGGAGAAAATGAAAATGATGCGCCTTTTCTTTGACCGCTTAAAGTCTATCTCCTGATATCTTCTAGTGTGTGCAATGGGATGGTGATGATGACACATATACTCAGTGATGGAACAGAACAGGCAACCTCCTGAGAAAAGGTTATTTGGCTACGACTTAACGTTAAACAGGACTGTACACGAGCAGCTATGAGAAAAATTCTACAACCTTTGCATTGATTTTCAAAACCAATCATAATAATCATTTAAGTGCTTCAGTGTTTTCATCTCATAACAGTGATATATCTCGGTACATCCTCTTTGTTCTGCCAAATATTGAATGCATATGTCTTTCAAAGCCTATCTATAGATATGTGGAGTTCAGGGAACTCAATTGCAGGGTTGGTTTGATGTCAGTTTTCTTATTCATTACTACGAATGGAAAGTCAGTTTTATGGCTTTTTGATTATTTGCATATGGCACCTGCTGAAATCCACATTTGAAAAGAATGAACAGAGCTTTTTATACGAGGATGTCTGTACACAATGTTTTTGGCAGCACTTTGTATTACTTAATGTGCATAAATGGTTATGAATTAAGGATATTTACAACAACAACAACAACAAAATAAAACTGTGCTGTTTTCACTTTGTTATCCTACTATGAACCCAAACCTCTTCCACATGTGACATTTTTTTTATTGCGGATGGGCTGATTTGACAGTGATCAGGCAGACGTTTATAATGTGGCTGTTAAATAGGATTATGCAGGATGTCTAGAGCTAATGAACTGCCATTTGGGGATGAGACAAAGCTGATGCGTCTCTATCACAGGTATCAAATTTACAAACAAATCTAATTATTACTCTGCAAATTTTGCTCAATCCAGATCTGGTATTTTAACAGGGTTTAATGAAAATGAATACGGACACGTGTTTTTATTCATGTGGGGCCTGAGGCATTTTTATGTGACTGCATGCTTTTGCATGCCTTTAAAACGTGCTGGATTTAAGCAATTAATCCTAAAAAAAACCCACATTATCCACATCATCAACTCCAGGCGTCGGCACAGATGCCTTTAAAGGTGTCGTTTTTAATGTAACCATTAACATTTGACACCATTACCTGTGGACGCCTGGCTTCAAGTCCAAACTGGTCCTGTGTTTGATAACTTAAATGTTATATATACTTCTCTTTAAATTAGAAAAACTATATGTTTTGCCAAGGGGACATCGTTCCTGTAGTGACGCGCATAAAAATCTGAAGATACAATATTGGGATTATGCGGAAAAAAATAAGACCACAGCAATTTACGCAATATTCACAGTAAAGTTCCTAGGGATAGATACAACACATGTCAGCGGAGGTTTTACTAGTACCTCCCAATAGCATGTGTAGTGTGTCATATGCCTGTAAGTACGAGCACAAGCATTTACATGTACACAAGGGTGCAGTAAGGTTCACAATAGAGTTTTTAAGACTGTAAATACAGTTGGGGCAACAGTTTCTTTGGGAGGTAATGACCTGAAGAAAATGTGTTGATAGACCAGGAGGGGATGGAAATAAATGGGACCCGCTTTAGAAGTGCCCAAGGTGTTGTAAATGTCACTAAGATAATATGGCCTGCACTGTTACTGCTTTCTTCATCACAAATCTTCTTGGGAGACAGAGCCTTTCAAATTGTGCCAAGAAAATCCTGAGTGGAAATTTATGAGTTTTTTTTTTTTTTTTTTTTTTACAAGTGTTTCCATTTTGCTAAAGTGGAAAGGTTTGCGTATGAAAAAAGGGCTAATGAACTGCAATAACGGCTAATGAAAACAGACGTATGTAATGCATCCTCCTCTACTTTAGATGAAGCATTCAAGTCATGTTATGTTGCGCCATCGTTGTCTCTTTTCAGACTGCACATCTGTATATTTTAAGTTAATTGTATGATGTTTTGTCTGTTGTTTTGTGTTGTTGTCTCTTCCTATACTGTACGTCACATCAATGCATTTGATATATGCATACTCTACTTTCATACCTATAGTGTATTGTAGTTTTATGATAATGAAAATTGACTATTTTATTTACACTGTACATGTAAAAGACCAACAAGGGTCAAGAGTTTAAAAATTAGCAAGAGCCATAAACTCTCAATGATGTTTGCAACACATTAGTTTTATGCTTTGTTTTGGAACTATGTTAAATTGCACTGTCCCTATTAAATAAATAAACAAGCTAATAAATATATATATATACAAAATGTAATAATTAACTAATTTTACCAATTTTTTATTTTTTGCAAAACAACTAGCTGGACTCAGTCATTATCAAGGACCTGATCCCTCACTGACTTCCCACCCTTATACATTGGGTTATATTGGAGATGGAGGCATCATCTGGGTTTAAACTGGGTTCATGTCACCCTTGTACCAACCATTTTGTTAAAAAAAAAAACACATTATGCTGATTCCATTTCAACTTACTGCTAATGGAAACCAAACTCTCCCAGGAGGTAAACCATGTACTCCGTGGAGATGGAGACTTTCCTTTAAAATGGAAGTGTGTTTCTTTACTTTGTTCTGAGGGTCATTTGTGATATGTTATCAAGAATTAAACACATTTCTAATCAGACAGAAAGTAAAACAGCACTACATAAATAGCACAGGCTTGTGGAGGGCCAGTGTTAGATACAACGTGATCAGAGAGCCAGTATCCCACACCTGTTAAGTCAATTGTGTGAGGAAATTTATAATCCTGAAAATTTGTTTTCTGCTGGGACTGTTGGAACGAGTTCACTCTATTAAAATCTTGCAAAATGTTAGGACATAAGATCTTAGCATGATATTTGGATTTGTCCAGATGTTTGTATAATGGCATTGCGTCATGTAAACCAGATGTTCTGTTCACTGTTTGTCTATAAATCCATCAATTCTTTAGGAACAAAACACATTTTTGTCCTTTAAGCCTCCTGGCCTCCCAGGTCATCTTGTAGTAGCGTGCTTACCCATTCTCTCAGTCAATATATTGATCATTCAGTTACTGTGCTACAATCGATTCAGTCTTTAAATGTAAAGCTGTGTGTCTAAACCAAAGCGTGCCATTTCTGTACCCACAGGTCAGTGGGGTATGCCCACAGTGAGCGTATCGTCAGTGCTGGGTATGATGGCAGGCGTCTTGGCATCCACCATGGAATCAATCGGTGACTACTACGCTTGTGCTCGCTTGTCCGGTGCCCCTCCACCACCGACTCACGCCATCAACCGAGGCATCGCTGTGGAGGGCATCGGCTGCATCCTGGCTGCGCTGTGGGGAACTGGAAACGGCACCACGTCCTATAGCCAGAACATTGCTGCACTTGGCATTACCAAGGTACAACTCATTTTGATCTCTGGTGTTTTAGGGCTCTTCAGAGCTTCATTCATTGATCTTTTTGGCCACTGTCAAACAATTAACATTTGAATAATTGTAAAAAGCTGTAATTGAATTAATAAAGTAATAAAACAGCTACAGTATAAACCTCATTGCTCTCACAATGTGTTTTTTTTGTTTGTTTTGTTTTTCTTTTGATTTGACTGATAGCAAGAGTAGGACCCAGTTCCCTCTGCTCTGACAGAGAAACAGTTGTTCCTTCATGCCTCAGTCAACGAGGCACTTTGACGTTTAGCAGAGCGTTCTGATGATTAACTGCCCCGCGGCACTTCCCCCTTGGAAGACGCCCCGCTGCTGTCCTTAGTGCTGGTACATTACGATGAATACTCAAGTGGACTTTTATGAGTTCAACGATTCAAGGATCCAGTGAGAGGTGTGCAAGGGTCACATCCCAGCAGACTGCACTGTGATCTTCTGTTATAAGTTCTTCTTTGAGGTGTAGTTATTGGAGTGATCCGTCTGTGCCTTACTTTTCTGAGTAGCATTGAGTTATTTTTAATCATGGAAGTGAAGGAGGGCAGACTGAGGGACTGGTGGAATGCACAAATAATGTTGATTTATTTGGAATTTATATCCGTCTGGCTGGGAGGTTTTTTTGCCTACTTTTCTTGTAATGAGAGTGGATTTATGTTTATAGTGTAAAATACGCATATAATCCATCTGCTGTGGGCATGGACCATAATCCATCCGCTGTGTGGATAAAGCAAGCGTTTTAAATAAAGGATAGAGCGTTGATGAAGTTATTCTGTTACAGTATGATGTTTATATACAATGTCATTTGAAATTGACTTAAAATGTCATATTAGGAGCTTTGATTTCTGTGTAATGATCATATGACTGGGACTGACTGAACGGGATTGTTTTTCAGTAGCCTAAAGCATGAGATTAGTTCAGTTCACAGCAACACCACAGAAACACACAGACGCATATCCCAAAGTCAAAAATATTTACAGACGAGAGAAACCTGAAATAGGAAAATGCAGTTGTTTATTTAACAGATTCTTATTTTGGAAAGTGTGTTTAATCGTGTGTCGTTTGTGTTTTTGATGTTTTCATCTAACGTCTTTGGGGCTGCCATTTTGGCCAGTTTCGTCGATTCGTATCTCATCAGACCATCCTGGTTTAATAAAGGTCAAACACAAGTAGAAATAAAAATATATATGTGAGAACAACCATGAGTATGTCATGACTTCTATCATCATTTGGGCAGACAGAGATCTGTAGTGTCGCTGAAGGGAGCAGGGCGGGCGGGGTCAGATATAATTTAGCTTGATCTTTTGATTATGGTCATGTGATACAATTAATGGGAGAGGATGATTTATCGATTGGCTGCTGCAGTTGTTTGTTGCTTGTTTGTTTGTGAGCCTCTCTGTCTCGCTGCTGACGAGGGACATGACTTAAGTGCCGGTCATATATTACCGGAGGACGAGTCGTTTGGTGGTGATGGAGGGGGGTGATGATGGCGGTGGTGTGTGTGTGTGTGTGTGTGTG
>NW_019524878.1:188955-195832 GCF_002814215.2 Seriola lalandi dorsalis | reverse complement strand
GGGGGGTCCATTTCATATCCTTTTCACTATCTTTTTGCAAAACACTAGACCTTGCTCTGAGAACTTCCACAGCATGAATGCAGTTGTTCCTGGGACTGGGGGAATAAAAACAAATTGCTTTTGTGAACACAGAGGTGTTGAGTATACTACGCACCTACCTATGGAATTTGAACCAGCTGGTTTTGAGTGACCTTTGACCTTTCTTCTCCACTGGCCTGCTATTAGCTTTGCTTCTGCTGCAAAATGACAGGATAATTACTATGATGGTTGAAGTAAGAAACCCTGACCACTTCTCACGTCAGCATTCTACTATATCGTGTAAAATAATCGCCTGTTTTCAAATAATATCACAAAATTGAAATTGTCCAAACAAAAGAAACAGAATAAACTGCAACAGTAACGATGAGTATCACAGAGATGAAAACATCCATGAAGATGCCTTGCCATATTCTCCTGGCACAACACAGACAATGTTCCCACTGAGGAGACTTTGTACGTATTCATTTGTATTTTAGTGGAATATTTCACTAGATTGGTACGTAAAAAGTATGTAGCACTGAGCCAAGGTCACGTGTGTTGTACCGAAGCTCCTCTTAAACAACAGCCTGTCTTCGAATGACACTGCCTCCCACCTCAGATAAAAAGCCTCTGCTACTAGTAAATGTTTTATGGACTCTGCTGGCTTGACCTGAGGCTGCTTTCTCTATTGTCTCATATATATCCAACTCAAAATATCACCTCAGATGAAACTGATAGTCTTTATTAAAGGTCCCATATTTTACACTTTCCCTGTGTTTTATTTAAATCCATAAAAAGATATATTGTGGTTTAAAGTACCAAAAACAATCCAAAAGTAATCTCCTCTCTCAGGCTTCTCTCTGGAGCTCTATTAACAACAGGTCGGTGAGCCAATCAGAAGAGAGGAGGCTCTTAGTTGCTCTCTTCTGATTGGCTGACTGTTTTTCGGACTGATGGAACAAAATTATAGCAGATTTCAGGTAAAACACTCAGAGAAACTAAATCTTGCAAGGTTCGATAGTGGGTCCAGGTGGGCGGGGCCTGGGGCATAAGTGGTGACTGTTTTGTTGTGACATCACAAAGTTCCAGAAGTCCTGACGGCTGGTTTTAAGGCTCAGTTTCTGAATACAGGCTGTGTGCATTTCCCTGTGGACTGAGGCTTTGATACGTTCACAGTATTAATATAGAACCTAGACCAGATCTAGGATGCACCATCCTGGTAAAAAATAAATAAAGGTGGCATGTTGAGAATGACAGATTAACCCATCTTGTGTATGTCTCTGTTTTCCTTTTTGTCCAGGTTGGCAGCCGGCTGGTCCTCCAGACGACCGGCATTCTCATGGTCGTCCTGGGAATCTTTGGGAAGTTTGGAGCAGTTTTTATCACCATCCCAGACCCGGTCATTGGAGGCATGTTCCTTGTTATGTTTGGGATGATCGCAGCAGTGGGGATATCCAACCTTCAAGTAAACACATTTCAATATTGCAATATAATATTTTCATAGTATGATATATTTTATTTGGTGGACACTTTATCCAAACGCCCGCTGTATGGAGTATTGAGACAGCACATCATTGTAATATTAAGACCCTGAGACACAAAACATCCACCCAACTGAAAGGTCCTATAATTAAACACTGAATCTCGCTGGCTCTGACACTGTGAGGGTAAAAGAGAAGAATCAAACGGATCAATTAATAAAAAGAAACTTTATTTGTCTAGTACCGTTCATACAAACAAAAAAATGCAGCTCAAAGTGCTGAAAAAATAATTGATAGGTTGCAGACAAACACATGAAAATCCATCAAACAAACTAAGAAACAAATCAAACAAACAACAACACAATCAGAAGGGTGAGTGATCAGCTGCATGTGGCTCTTGCTGCGTGCACATGGCAGTTACTTGCCCTCAAGAGTCCATGACACATCTGTGAATGCCTTCCAGACACTTTACTTTTAGGAGTGTAGTTGGGAAAAAGCCAAAGCACCGGGGAACCTAGCGGGCTAAGATCAGTTGTAACCCTGAGATATTTCTATGTGACTCAAGCAGGTCTTGGTCTAGGCACTGTTGCTAATTAAAACCACCCACAGATATACTTGCATTAGAAGAGTATTTTACTTTGGATACATTTTCCGAGTGGAAAAAAATTAAAATAAGAATTAAAAACATTACCAGCGTTCTCTACTTTTAGCAAACACAGAGGTAATTGGATTTATAGACCTTTAACAGCAAGCAGTAGGCAGATCAACAAAATTTATCTCTTCCTGTATAAGTGTCACAGCATCATCCTTTACATCCAGTGGAAAAAGTTATTCAAAGCAGAAATCTGACACAAGAATGCGTGGCTGCTGTGCAAATGTTGAAACTGCTCTTTTAACCTTTTAATGATCAGTGTGAAAAACAGTTCAGCAGGAGATGGGTTTGAAGAAGGATTTGCTAGAAAATGCAAGTTGAAATACGGACGTACTGGCAGCTTTGTAAACCGTGACTTGGGGGCTTAGAGTGTCAAAGTCTCACCCAGGCAGTGTATCATTTCCTGTGAAGGGTTTCTTTCATCTGCTCTAGATAAAAGGATCAAACGTGGTACAATGGTGTTGTCCACACTCTCAACACTATTTTGTTTGTCCATCCAGTTTCAGGTTAAGGTGTCAAAACCTTGTTTGCTCAGGAAACCCCAGTATCACATTTCGGTTTTCCAGAAAAACCAATGAAAGAAACCCTCATAATACATTTAGAGCTAAAGCTAATGGAGGCTAATTCCGATGTGGGGCACGTCGACTCTTTATTAATCAATAACTGGGTCATTTTGTGTAACAGGGCGGGGAAAATCTCCCGTCTCTCCATAAACCTGTTTGCCCCCGTTCTGACCTGTGTTAACCTGTCGTAACCAAATAAATGTGAAACCTTCCCTCAAATAGAATTCAGGTCTTTTTTGGAGTCCCGGATTATTTCTAATCACATTTTAGTCGAGATCCAAAACAGATATGGCAGCCATCTGAGAGAGAACAACAAAATAATGGCTTGCATCTGAGAGTCAATAAACCAATTTAAATAAATTTGTATCACATAATCTCTTTCTCTATCTCTGTCTCTCGCTCTCTCCCACTCTCTCTCTCGCTCTCTCTCCAGTATGTGGACCTGAACTCGTCCCGTAACCTCCTCATTCTTGGCTTCTCCACCTTCAGCGGTCTTGTCTTACCTTCCTGGTTTCACTCCAATCCTGGCATCATCGACACAGGTGATTTCCGCAGAGAACATACATACACACACACACAAACACACACACATAAAGTATGTGTGTGCTCACTGAATCAGTCCCTTAAACTTGGAACAACCCTTAATATTATTTATTGTTTATTTATATACCACGCTCAATGACATTTTCTGCCGTCACTAACACACACACACACACACACACACACACACACAAACTGGAATGTTCTTGTACCAAAATAGTCTAAAACAGTTTGTCTTGCTAATTTATGGAGGATAAAATGCAGAACTTTGATGAGATGTCGGGCGGAGAGGCGTGCTGTGAACTCTGGGAGAAGAGAAGGAGAGAACAACTCTGTCGCTTCAACCTGAAACTCCCCATGCTGTTTTTATCTGTTTGACCCAGGTTTTTGTCTCTTACATAAATATCACCAGACCCAAGTCAGAGGGCAAATGGATAAGGTCCACACACACACACACACACACACACACACACACACACACACACACACACACACACACACACACACACAGTAGAACTGGTTTATTCCAATGTTCTTCAGAAAAGCAGCAAACACATCACATATGCTCCTCAGATCAGCTCACCCCAGTTACTCTTACCTTCACTACCTCTTCCTCTTCTCTTATTATTTTATCTGGCAACTGACAAGAAACTCACACTGGAACAGATTTGATCAGATCAGTCATGATGCCTTAATAATATTTATAATTGTAATCTGATAAAAATAAGATGAGATATACTTTATTGTCCCATGGGGAAATTTGTGTCTACCAACTAACTGTGTTCCCCATCTGTACACACACACACACACACACACACACTCACGTTTTGTGATGCTGTGCTTTTATTTTGACAACTAAAAAAGGAAATTCATCTTAAGTCTGACTGACTCTTTTTCTTTTTTGTTTTTGATAAAACAAAGGCGGACTCAGTAATCGATGCCAAAAAAATCCAAAAAAACAAAAAGAAAAACACACCCATGTTGTTAATCCTTATCGGAGGAGCGGCATGGTCCTCAGACGGAGGCTGTGTGTGTTCCCACTGCTCTGCTAACAGATTACCCTTGAAAACATGGCAGCGGTTCTCCCAGCCTAAGCTCCTGAGGTCAAGGTGTTCCCAAATCCCAGAGGCCCAGATGGCAAACCCTCGGTTACTTTTAGTCTTTAGCCCAGATTTTAAAGTGGCAAGGAAGAACCATTTTAATAGTCTTACCTGAGTCTAAACCCTGAGTATTATTATTTGATATGTGTGTGTGTGTGTGTGTGTGTGTGTGTGTGTGTGTGTTTCTTTGTTTGTTTTACCCCAAACAGGCAGTTTTAGGACAGGAATGTCAGTTGGTCTGTAGCTCAGTTGGTCAGGTCGTCGGTCACGTTGGTTTCAGTGGGGTGTAAGGAGCGGTTGGGCCTGTAGGGGGAACTCGAGGGGCTTTTACACTCTTGATCTTGATTCTTTTTTTCTGGTTATCACTGGGGGGGGGGGTATTAGGCCGGACGTGTCATATTTATTCACAGTGTAATCGCGTGGGTGTTGTCAGTCCCTCTGAGAGTGTAACTGTGAGGCCAATTCACACAGGCTTTTCTTGAATATACTCGACAATAGCTGCCTGGGAAAACTACAGTTACAGAACCAGCGCTCTGATAAAGGAAAATAAAGGGATGTCAATTCATTAAAAATTCATTTTTAGATTGGGTTTTATTTTTTTTATGCTACAATTTTTCTTCATACTCGGGTATTTTTCTGAGGACAGATGTTACTGACCGACTTTCACGTATTCTTGAACCAGACGTCAGTCTATTTCGCAAATCATTGTAAATTAAAAAGTGCGGAAAAGTGAGAGAGTATTTTAAAATCATCCTGTTTTTGACTGACAGCTGCCCTGCTGCTGGCTGATAGCTGTAAACTGAGTCACATAAGTTGTAAAAAGTTGTAATAATTGTAATAATTGCTTGCGGCAGCTGTCAAAAAAGGTTCAAGAGAGAAAATAAGGGTGCTCATCTGACAGAGGGCAAAATTCACACATTACCACCCAGGTTTAATCTGGTATAATCTGGGTCTAATTTGGGCTGGCTGCGTGTTCCCTTGAACACAAAAGGCAGTGGTTGCGGTTAAAAAGCCAGTGGATTATGTCTCTGTCACTTCATTACTGTCACTACTGGTTGGTGGGATCGGAAGGAGGAAGCTGAATTGTGGAGGAAAAAAAGCAGGAAAGGAAAAAAAAATAGAGTAAAAAGAAGTGAAATATCTTTTTCTCAATACTGAAAATGATCCGATTACTTAAAGAAAATATACACATGTAGTCATTACACGCACAAACATACACACAGCAGGTAGAACCTAATTTAGCTGATCCAGCCACGAAACATTAATCCAGCAGATAAAATTAGACCGTGTGGAGCTTTTACAAACACGAGTCTGATCAATCAGAGATGTGAGAAACAAACAGAGATCAATAGCAGCCTGTCAGCTGATGGCTCCCTGCTTTTGATGACACATTGATCGGCCGCCGAGCATCTTCTTCGTGGCCACCTCCTATGAAGCGCCATCAAAAGAGCAATCCTCAAGATTAAACAGCTCTTCCCTGCAGACATAAGACCTTGATCCCATGAGTCATGTGATGCGAGTGTCTCCCAGGAAAGTGCTAATCCAGAGTTCAACACTGGGCATGAGGGTTTGTCTGGTTTTCTCAGGTCTAGGCTGCTTACCTCCCAATCCTCTTGGCTAGCCCCCATGTCACTGGCTGTAATCTGCCCAGCTCAGATAAAGCACTCTTGCCCACGAGTCTCTCCCCAGCCTCAACACTCATCTGATAGCTACGCACAAGAAGAAGCCTGTCAGTGCTCTCTGTAAACAAACTGCTGCTCATCCAGACGTCTTTAGATGTACAGGCTGTGACTTAAAATCAACTCAGCGGGTGCCTTGAACTTTTGACTGCTGCCTCTTTGGGCAGGGAATGTGTGTGTGTGTGTGTGTGTGTGTGTGTGTGCATGTGTCTCTGCATACGTGCGTGTGTGGCCTTTCTTTTTCCGTCCGAAAACCAGGATCTTGTGGGGTCAGACACCTTTGTGGGGACCAGAATGATGAACCTCACAAGTTTAAATGGCTGTCTGAGGTTTAAGACTTGGTTTTTAGGGTTTAGGGTTGAGTAGGTGTGTGTGTGTGTGTGTGTGTGTGTGTGTGTGTGTGTGTGTGTGTGTTGGGGTAGGTTCCTTGAACAAGAGTGTATTCAGAGACAAACCACGTCAGCACAGTTTGCAATTCTTGATTCAATTCGATACAATTTCATTAGGCAGTTTATTACCTAAGGGGCATTATGAAAACGAGGAATCGGGCATGCAGGCATCCACATGTTCAATGGCGCTCTGTATTCATCCATGTGCTGGTGGTAACACATGCCACATGAAAGGCCAACTCTGACTCAGGAGTCAGACCACCATGGAGTGCCATGGTGGTCTAGTGATTATTGATACTGCTCCTCAGCCACCAAACAAGCCTCCTTGAGTCGAAGTATCTGGACTTTTCCTGTGGATTCCTGGGACTTAATGCTCTCCATTATCACAGCTGCCTAACGCTGCCAGGACTGCGATATTACCTTAATGCGGGGGGGGGGGGGGGGGGGGGGGGGGG
>NW_019524878.1:135467-188935 GCF_002814215.2 Seriola lalandi dorsalis | reverse complement strand
GGTTTCAGTTCAAAGTACAAGAAAAGTTTGCTCTTTTTAATGTTCCCGTGTGTTGTAAATACTTGTGTTAAGCTGAAGTGATGAAGATCAAGAAGAGAAAGATAACATGACACAAACACATCAAGAGGATATTTAAGCATAAATAAGGCTAAAATTAATAAGTAATAAATGAGTTCAACCATTCAAGTAATAAATAATAATAAATAAGTCAAAGGATCAGCTCATCCAAAAAAGATTCAAAAAATAAAAATGTTCCCAGTATTTCACCATGCAGATAGCTTTGGTTTCTACACGGCCAGGCTTGAGATATCCATTAGTGATATCACTACCTGCACCAGTACAATGAATGTGAATGGAATATTTTCAGCAGTGCTCACAGAATAGAAGAAAACTATTCTGATTAAACCTGTTGGACGCAAAGAAGAAGTTTCTGGCTTCAAAACTTCACCTACTTCAAAGGTGCATGGAAAAAGAAAAAAAAAAGTCCAGAGAGGTTAAAACGCCCAGCCACACCTACAGTAAACAGGAGAACTTTAAAGTACTCTAATAAACATACTGTTGCCATGTGCAATTTTTTTTCTGTGGGTGTTGGCAGGAATCCCAGAGGCATATAATGCAAAAGCAGAGCACATAAAATCTAAATGATCTGCTACGCACATGAATACACCATGATTGTCAAGAATGAGTGTATCATTGAAATTACATATAAAGATTTAAATACTCTATGTGACAATTTGGTTTTCTGACATGTGGAAGGAGTTAAAATTTCAGTGTATGGCTCAGAGGGTTCAACACACAGAGATATGGTTTGTCTGGCCAAGAAATCCAGAAAGCAGGTATGCGATCCATCCAACAGACGGATTGGAGCCAGACTGTGTGTGGATTGGCTGTTATCCTGTCCTACAGGATTTACTGTCAGGCCCCAGTTGCTGTTGGTCTTGGTTTGAGGGAGCTTGTATTTCTTTCAGTTTTAGTAGGCTGAACTAAAACTTGACCTCCACCTTACAGGTGTCGCAGGCTACAGGTTATTTCTGAAAATACTTGGAGACATTAATTTGCGTTTGTTCTCTTTTCTTTTTTTTTTTGTTCGTTTGAAGGAATACAAGAGCTTGACCAAGTGATTGTGGTGCTCTTCACCACGCACATGTTCATCGGAGGGTTCTTTGGGTTCATCCTGGATAACACCATTCCAGGTTTGATAAAACTGTGTGTTAATAATGATAAGTTCTCAGACGAGCCCTAGCATCACTATTGGCTGAGCGTTTCTTTTCTTTTTCAGGTACTGAAAAAGAGCGGGGCATCAAGAACTGGCAGGACAAGGTGCAAGGGGAAAGCAAAAACATGTGTGACCAATCATGTTATGATATCCCCTTCTGCAACAGTGTTTTGAAACGGTTTAAATGTTTCCAGTACCTGCCCTTTCTCCCTGCTTACAAGACCAGCCAAGAGGGGATGTCCAAGTGATGAAGTGTGAACTTAGAGAGTAGCAGTGATGCTGGTCTATTAGCCCTATAAAACCAAACAGTAGTTACTGAGCATTGAAAAACAGAGGAAGTGAAACTGGGAAAATGCATTAAAAATGGGCTTCCTGTCGGCACAAACTTTTTTTAGTTGCTTTTATATACTTTTTGGTGATATAAAACTTCATTGTGGGGCGATAGTGTTAACAACTGAGCCACTGTGACACTCTGCTCCAGTTTCCTACCAAAGGTCAAAAACATAATCTTTTGTTGACTGGCTAAAATAAAATTTAAATTCTAAAACTTTGTTTAAAACCTCTTAAACAAAAGCAACTGTTTGCCTTTATGGAACAGTGAGCATTTTTATTCAGTCGGGGTACAACCAGCTGTGGCTTTAATCTTCTAGTTTGCATCTAAAAACCACCATTCACTGCAGACAGGGATGCCTCGCCCTAAACACATGCTTCTGAGGGAATAAAAAGTAACCCACAGTGAATGAGGGTCTGTTAAATAAACACTATATAATCTAAACCTAATAATTTCCATATTATTTTGTTCTTAAACAGTCAGACACTGTTTTAAACCTTTTGATTGAATTAAAGAACAAAGTTGAGTCGCTGTGTCTCCTTACAGCTGGAATTCAACAAAATAAACCCCCTCCACATCATTTCCAGGTTAGTAAAACATTCGTAGTGCCTGAACAAGCAAAGAGCAGCATGATACACTGAGGAGAAGAATCATCAGTCTTCATGAAGAGCTCGCTAAGATATTAATTAGACTCACCTTTGAGTTTTAAAAGAGAGTGAAGGTAAAATATTTTGTCAATTTGTCAAAACGTATAGGCTACATCTGCGAATCTCCCTGAGTGAGTGAGTGAGTGAGTGAGTGAGTGAGTGAGTGAGTGAGTGAGTGAGTGACACCACTGACCGGCAGGCTGAGTGTTGGACATTTCCCATTGGCCGTTGCTCTTTAAAAATGATTTGGTGTGAACAGTTTTATTGCATAATCAGGGGGATGTTTACAGCGGATACACAACAGTTTCCTGTATTTCCTCAAATAAAAAAATATGACCAGGGCCTTTATTTAAGGAAGGACTTTATTTCTAATCTCCTCTGTTTGATATCATTCCAGTATTTTATTCCGACGCCTTGTTTTGAGCCGCCTTGTTAAAATTTCTTCTTTACGAGTTAATTCGAACTCAAAACTTCCTGTTACCGTTTCAACTTAAAAGCCCTCTAGTATCTCAGTGGACAGGAAATCTTCATTTCTCAACAGGGCTTTAATTTCTATGCTGACGTGCTGCAAGAAGTGTATTGTCTCATTTCCGGTTCCTGCCGATTCCAGCCCACCGATGTTGCGACTCACAGTGGATTTCACTGTCAGCATTCGCACTCCTGTGACAATATCCTACTTATTTTTGCGCTGACAGTATGTTGTGTTAAATAATAGTGTTGTGGCACACCTGGCCAAGTGGTGCTCTCCATGGTTCTGAAAGGGGGATTTAATTGTAGCATGTTAAACTAGCATTACCCTTTTATTTTGTTGTGTATGATTGCATCCCCAATGTGTCCACGTGAGGAAAGGAGAAGGAAAATAGTAGAAATTTTGCCCTGGACAAAACCGTATTTTTCAAAAATTGCACCATGCACACACCAATACACGGTGCAGCCATGTACTAGCCTTATACTTGGTCTTGTTAAACCACATCTTTGCATTATTTATGTTTCTACCAAAGCCAAGTGGCTTTCACATAGAAATAAATTAATGATTCTTCACTGAACTGATGCACTGTTCTAATACAAGGCAAAAAAATATATACTTTAAAGCTGGGCACAATGTGTGAGCAATCGTTTATGAGTCATGACGCTACTCTGAGGCTGCAGTTCAGGTTTTACGAATGTATTATTAAACACATATTTTCAGTTGGATCATTACTACCTCATCAAGAACAGTTACTTACTGAAGCAGATAATTAATGGAGGGCTTTTTTATTAAAAAATGTATTATGTGATATCTTTAAGGAGCTGTTTTCATTAACGTTATTAAGGTTACTGCTTTATATATTTAATCCGTCTTTTTCCACTGTATAGAAATGCATTTTTAAATATGATTCTTTTATGTTGAATATTTGTAATTTACTAATTTTTATACTATAATTTTGAATCATTCCTAAACTGTGACAATAAAGAGTTGTTTATAAACCCTTAATGACTTAATAAAGACTTTCGTCATCTTTCTCACTCATTTCAATTTGAGATTATTTTGGTAACGTATTTCATTTCTTATCTATCTGCATCTCCTTCTCTGCATTTACATGAGTATGTTAAAGTGCTCTTTTGGTATGAAATCAGGGGGATTTATTCCATTGTCACGATAAGTGAAACCCTTGGTACTCCATATGGTTTTTAAGATGTTTTCTTTTAAAGGCTGAGTCTGTGGCTCTGTCACGCTCTACCAAGGCACAACTGTACTTTGAGCTAAATGCTAAAATCAACATGCTACCATGCAATGACAATGCTCACATGGTAACATCTGTGAGTCTAAGTCAAACCCCTTTAAATCTGCAATGACTGATTATTTTTTGCCACTTTGGGGCAGCATAAACAAGTTGTGAACACATCATTGACATATGATCACTCTTTAAGTCAATGTAGCGAGCCTGCTAGCAAACCGCTGCTTAGTTACACATCCAGCTGTTACGGAGCAACATTATTATTCATTAGCTGTGTTTCTGGCCATGTAAGTAGCTCTTACAACCTCTGAAGGAAATATCTGGCTCTTTAGCTGCTAAATGCTCCACTATGTTAATCAGATAGTCGCTTTTTGCTGCTGTTTGCTACCAAGCAGGTCGTGTCCAGTGGATTTTGCACAATGCTAGAGCAGTGAGAGTAAATTAAAACAGTAAAGTTGTGGCCTGGAACTGAAGTATTTGCTGTGAAGCTCTGAACTGCGGTCGGGTCATGATTTGGTTTGATTTCTCTTAACAACCGTCAGGTTTATCCCTGTCTACCTAAACTCCTGCAGGTAAGCACAGCTGAGCACCCGACGCACCCAGCGCAATTATTCCTCTGCGTCTCCGAAGGGAGACACAGACAAATTGCGGTAATTATGTCATTATCATTTTAAGGTCATGATTGGGCTACACTTCGTTGTGGCATGTTGACAATGTTGAACCGCCACAAACTGAAGTGCTAAGGGATAAAAGTGAATGGAGGGAGTGTGTAAACATAAAATCCTTTACGTCACAATGACAATACCAAAAATATACAAATGTTAGCAACACTCCAGGCTGCAGTGTTACCTCTTATTCTTCTGTGTTCAGCTTTAAGATATCTATCAGGTAAACAGCATCCTGGTACCGCCCCAGTTCAAATTCCAACAAAACTGCACAAAACAGAAGGTTTACATGCTCCAGATTTACCCCACTTGTGATGAAGATAATTGCCTTTAAAGAGCAACATTAGGGCAAGACCAAGGATGGATCATTCATATCAAGAATGGATAATTGTTTTAAGTTCATATTATAAGGGAAGATACTTGAGGCTTGTGATAGCTTGTTAAGAAGAGCTAACAACAATAATTGCAAAGCATTATCTATTTGAGAATAGGCTTTGGGGAATTCTTTTGTGGATGAATACGAATATCCGGGTGTCCATTTAGTCAGAAAATGAGGAAAGAAATTAGATTATGAACCGCTTCTTGTTGCCGCACAGTATCTTATCCTGTTTTACTGTTCAGATAATGGCTGAAGAGGTTAATTGGGTTAACGTAAATGCTAAGATTAGGCTTCTAGTGGGAAGGGTTAAAGTAAGGTTTAGGCAATGCAGCTAAAACACTCCGACACCCAAGTGTTGCAATAAACAGGTGTGTAAACGAGTGTAGGTTCGCATGTGGACACATGAGCAGTTGTGTGTCTGCATGTTTTTGGAACCTCCAAATTCTTCTTTTTAAAAACCAAGCTTTGAAGTTTAGGTTTTCTTGATGTTTTGTCTCGCTCTTCTTCTTCTTGCTGATATTGAAAATCTTGAAAATCTCTTCTTTTCTTGTATTTAGGGCCTAAAGCATATCTAACAGCAAAGATTAGCCTCTCAGACTCAAACAATTTTAGGTAAATCAAAAGGTCTCTGCTGATCTCCTGATCTCCAGTCATGGCATTTTGCAACAAAGGTCAGAGGTTTAATCCCCTGTGGTATTTACTGTCTATCTGCCAGCACCATGCATGTGCGCTTTGTCGTATGTAGGCAAACTTTTGAAGGAACAACTATGCAAAACACGGATATCACCAGACCGAGACGCTCATAGCGCCTTCAAAAAAATGTAGATATTGAGGTTATGATGGTGTTCCCATGAATTAAGAGGAAATAGTTTTAGTTTTCTAGGGACCCCCTGGATCCCCCTCAAGGACCCCTAGGGGTAACCAGACCCCACTTTGAGAACCACTGGCATAGATAATAGTAATTGTAAATGATTTCAGTTGTAGCTTAGAACTGGCCAAGGCTGCCCTCTCTCACTGTAATTATTTTAAATTGCAATTCAGACAGCCATAGCAATTCACAGTGATCTGTATATAAAGAGAATAATGGAAGGTGGTACAAAGCATATGCCTCCACTAAACATGGTCGATTTGCTTCTTTTATTTCTCAGAACCAGCATCTTATCTGTTATTTATAGAGCACCATTCAGACACAAAGCCAATCAACGTGCTTTACAGAGGCATAGAAATACATTAAAAATACAACATTAAGATGACATTAAAATAACATTTAAAAACAATAAAAAACAAATTTGAACAAATAAAAATATTAGAATAAGACATATCAAAATTGCATAAAATCTTGTAGGAGACTTGATGTCAAATATCAGGTCTGAAAATTAAGTTTATGATGTTTTCATATTGCCGGTATCTTATCAGACAACCAACACCAAGCACCACAATGGTAACAACTTACCAGAGTCGCTACAAATAAAAAGGCCTTATGTTAGTGTGTCTTTATTCTATTATAGATTACATATAATTGAGTTTGCTACTGACCCTGCACACCAGCTGCTCATATCCGCTTGTATACATTGAAGCATTTAGTGTAGGATAAGCTACCATAAGAGTTAATGACATAGCAGGTGAAAATGCAGCCACACACACACACACACACACACACACACACACCCAGACAGTGAGTACCATATGGGAGAGGCATGTGGCTGGGAGAAGTGCCAAGTACGACACCAAGACCATCACCCGGTCAAGGAACAGGCCAGTTGCACAGATATATATTGAAGACGGTGGTCTAGCTTCGCACTCAGTTGGCACAAATCTA
The DNA here is from genome assembly GCF_002814215.2 of Seriola lalandi dorsalis. Taxonomy (NCBI): domain Eukaryota; kingdom Metazoa; phylum Chordata; class Actinopteri; order Carangiformes; family Carangidae; genus Seriola; species Seriola lalandi. The sequence goes on along the minus strand of NW_019524878.1, from coordinate 182,160 downwards.
ACTGGATTACGAAATCCTAATCAGGATTGACTTTTAACGACAGATGCGAGTGTTAATTAAGTGAAGAGGCACCTTCGACCATAATGTTCCGAACGCGAGGTCTTTGAGAAAGTCTGTCGGGGCATTACCTGCTGTGGGGTTTTTATCATCTGCCGGAAACGTGACTCATCTTGGACTTGTGCCACCGCTGAAGATGAAGGTTTTGGATTTCTGGATGGTGAAGGTGGCAGATACTAAACTAAGCCTGTCAACTCCATGCAGAGAATCTAATCAACTCTGAATGAGAAAATCAGCTTCAGCTTTCATTCAGTGTTATTAGTACTAACCATGGGAAAAACCCATTTTAATTTTTAACCTAAACACAGACAGCTTTTTTTTATTGACCCCCAAAATCAAAATCTCAAAATCTCTCTGCTTGTAAGTGGTTGGAAACGTAACAAGGTTCATAGTTGACTTTTTTTTTTTTTAAATGTATTTTTTTGGGCTTTTTGTGCCTTTATTGATAGAGCAGTGGAGAGAGACAGGAAATGGGGAGGCAGAGAGAGGGGGAATGACATGCAGGAAAGGGCTTGTCCGATGCAGGACTCGAACCGGGGCCAACTGCAGCGAGGATCTCAGCCTCTGTACATGGGGCGGATGCTCAACCAACTGAGCTATACGACACCCCCATAGTTGACTTTTAAAACAGATACAGTTACCCGGGGGGAAACTTTAGGATTTGGGTGCATTATCCAAAGTTGTTAAAAAAAAATTTAAAAATGAGAGAGAGTAAAAGAAATTCATCACCAAATTCAACCGAGCCCAACAGATCAGGGATTAGAGCAAAAGATGGTGCAGATTTGTTTCCTCTTGCTTAAGCTACTTTATGCAGCTTTACTCTAAGGTACACCATATTGAATTAGTCCACGGGGCCCAGAAGGCCGAGAGCTGTTATTTATCGGTCTTAATTGGATCATGATGATTCTGGAAAGTCTCCAACTTGGTCAGAATCAAAAAAAGGTTATGGAAATTCACTCCCCCTGATTTACACTGGAAATGTGTTGGAGCTCACTGTCTTACATCTCCCATGCACTTTGCTCCACTAATTCACTGGAATACATTTAGAGCTGGCTGGTTTCTCTCCCGGCAAAGTAAAATTGCAGTGAAGGTTATTTTTGTTGTTAGTAGTATATAAAGTTTTGTTCTACATTTGTGTTAGATTTGAACCTACTAAATTGTATTTAAAGTACTTTTGTCTACACACTGACACCGTCAGTGCAGCACCATGGACAGGGCATCGTTGGGCTTTGAATAAATCAGGAGTATTCTCAATCTGCATTTACATTTTCAAGTAATTACACTTTCATATACTTTAGATAATTATTTATATTACGAAGAGGAATCAGAAATGTGTGTAAGTCACGTATCTGTATGAAATGTCTATTGTTGGATTCATCCTGCTGTTGAAGCCAACTATGGACATACAAATTACATTCATATGAAATATTTAGAGATACAGCTCGGATTACATTCGCTGGCTGCATTTTTGGTTCCAGTGCAGCAAATTAGTGTGATTTTCTTAAAGCTCAGTTCATAGGGAGAGGTCAGGGTCGACATATCCTACTTTAAGACACTGCTGATTTTCAAAATACTCAACAACCTTTCCCTAACTTTATCCAGGTGTTTTGGTTTTCTGACCTTAACACTGTACTTACCATGACAATGTTTCTATTACCTTAAAGCTTCACTATGTGTGTGGTTAAAAAAAAAAAAATTAACATTAAAATAAATGACTGTGTGTAATATGAGAATACTATCTAATTTATGGGAGCTTATCTGCCATCTCTGAAATTCCACAGAAATTTTTAACCCGTTTTCAGCCCTTTCCCCCCCCCCACACATATTAACTGCATGCTTCATTCTGTCCACTTTCATTAAGCCTGAGACCACGACAAAAGGCAGTTCTTTTAAGTATACAAGCTCTGATATAACCACTTTACACTATCTGCTCAGAACCAAATGACGAACTTAAAGTTCAGGGCTGGTTGCTGCAGAAAGTGGAACAGCTGGAAACTAAAGAGCTGGGTATTTTTCTCAGGAGTTGGTGGAGTCCAAACCAGAGTTTAAAGGATAATGACTCCAAATGGACAGAAACATCAGCCCAAATAAAAGCTAATGTTGTTCTGTATCTGCTGGATATGAGTTCTTTTGCCTCTTAAAAATGCAATAAATAAATAGATATGCAATGTTGAAAAATCCATTGTCTGACCTTAACATAACCATAAACACCTCAATCATTCTTTAGTCGCTGGGAGTGGATAATTTAAGGAAAACAGATTTAAAATGATTAGAGTAGATGTTTAATATGGACATTTTGCCTTGGCAGTGATTTTTTGCAGAATGTTAAAACAGTTTGAAATATAACAATACATAAAACAACCTAACAACAACAACAAACAATTAGTAAAAATGTAGTAGCTGATGCTATTTAGCTGTATGAACGTAAATTATAGATGTTTAACTTTGCTGGAAATCTGACTGAAGCCCCATTTGAATCCACTACATTTCTATCAAGTGCTCGTTACTGTGAAGCAGAGCTTTTAGTCGGCAAAATCAATTTCCTTTTATTTTGAAAACACGCTGTGTTCCTCAGAGGAGAAAAATCCAATCACAGTGAACCCCTTTGCGGTCAGTCGTGTTGTGCTTCCTGCATGTTGGAACAGCTCAGTTTGAACTTGGCACTGTCCTAACGATGGGGACAATAGATAAAGACGTAGAACATTCTTCACCAGAGCACCATGGTCTTATCTTAAGTCCATGATTGAAGTTTTAGAATTGAAGAAAGATTCCTTTCATTGTCAATGTTTGCTGTGTTTACCACGACCAAACTTCATCACTGCCTCAAAAAAAAAAAAGAAACGACAATAGGCATAAAAAAATAAATTAAAAAACTCCTGAATACTTAAGTATTTTTAAAAGCAAACCCTCCAGTACTTGAACTCAAGTAAAAATTGGACTGAACAACTTTCACTTGTATTGGAGTAATATTACAGGAGTATATCTACTTTGACCTGGGTAGTGAAGTTATGAAAGAAGTAATGGAGTAATTAGACAGCAGACAGATGTAAGTTTAACATGTATCTGTGTGGTTGGTCTAGTTCAAATAGTCTCTGAGTGACTGAGAGAATAAATATCCTACTCTTGTGAATTTTCAGATGGTGTTCCTGAGTTTATTTGTTAATTTACTTAACAGAAATGCAAAAAGTGCTGCAACTGTCCCCAGTCTCCCGCTATTGGCATCATCCTTGTCCATGTCTATTACGACCACATCCTGTACTTTCACGATGGTTAACATGCGCTATGGAATTATGAGACAAATCGCAGAGTACAGTGAATATATTATTCCCTGCCTCCTGCCTGTAACAAGAATCCTGTCCCAATGCCGCTTTAATTAATTCTGCTTTTAAGAAAACAGAGTGTAAACAATCAGAAACACGCCAATACCCTGCAGAAAAACAGTGTTCTGCAGAGTATTACTAAAAAAACACTGTCAACACTGTAGGAATGGCATTACAAAATACCAGGTTACAGTGTCGTCAAACTGAGATAAGCCATGTGGGATCAAACACTTTTTTGAACTGATGCCAATGTGTAGGGGTTACTGGAAAAGGGAGTGACCTATGTATTCTCAAGAACAGTCTTTCAATATTTTGCAAGTTCTTGTTGCATGTCTAATTTGCTATGGGTGATACTGGGCTTAACAGCACCATTGGGTGTACAAAAAAAAAACATAAATATGCCTCTGTTCTTGGCTCTGTTTTGAACGAAAATCAAGTCCAGACTGACAAGTTGATTATCAAAAAAAAAAAAATTTCACAATAGCATTTTCCAGGCATGACAGGTGTGTCAGGATCTTCTGATATTTCACAACAGGTTCAGGTTAACCATCACAAGCACAGCGGCAGCAAACACTCATCAAATGATGGGAAGCCCATGTTACTTACAAACAATTTGAACAATTGTCGATCCATAATCACATTAAGTGTACAAATCATTCAGTGGTTACACTTAGACAAAAACACAACTTTCGTATTTTGCTCTGTCGTCTTCTGCACTGCTCAGGTACCACTCCCGCCCCTCCTGCAGCGGGTGGGTGAGCGCAGCCGTTTCCTCTTTCTCGTCAGGGCCGGGAGGAGATGTGCTCAGTCCATGTCGGCCGTTCGGCAACTTTCCACCTCATCGTGAGTTATCATCGCGAGTCACAGATCAGTCATCTCACTCCCTCTTTGGAGTGAGAGTGTTTGTTTACTGATTCCTATGTTACTATAGCTCTGGTTGTTATCTGCCTTTCCTTCTGTTTACAGGGAGATAGATTTGTTGTTGTTGTAGATTTTGTTGTTTGCATATGTATTCTCATGGATGCGATATCTCAGTAACGCCTTGAGGGAATTTTTTCCATTTTGGCACAAACATTCACTTGGACTCAAAGATGAACTGATTAGGATTTGGTGATCAAAGGTCAAAGGTCAAGGTCACTGTGACCTCACGAAACGCATTTTTCGGCCATAACTCATGAATTCATACACTAATTATGACACGATTTAACTCAAATGTCTATGAGGCTAAAATGAAGTGATGAATTTTTTCATCCAAAAGGTCAAAGGTCAACTTCACTGTGACATCATAATGTTCTGCAAAAACACCTCTGGCACATTATTCAATGCTGTAACTCAGGAAGGGGAGATTGTGAACAAATTTCCTGGTCCCGGGCTGGTTGGCGGAGGGATACAACCACAGTTCTCCTTGATTCTTTTTCCGCTGGGCTAATTTTTATTATTAAAGTAACACTATGAAATGAGCAGCAGATAATGTAAATGCCATCTAACATTTTCTGTTTGATTAGATGGATACATAACCTTGTTTTCCATAGTTGGTACACTGTGTGCCTCTGAGTTCATACTGTTGCTTCCATTAGCAGTGAAACCATCAATAAATGTGTGCTTGTTCCACTGGACCACAACAGAACCACCACCATGTTTGACAGATGAAGTGGTGGCTTTGGGTCAGGAGTTGTTCCTTTTTTTTCCTCCTCACTCCATCATTCCATAAAACTTTGCTCCTGTCTTTCTTCTTGTATGTTTTGATGCGCCCTGGCCTGTGTTTTTTCAGGCTCACCAGGGGATCTGCATCGTGCGGTGAATCCTCTGAGGTTGCGGTTCTGAAGTATTCTCTTGATCATTGACAAGGAAACACGGACGCCCACATGATTTGCTGTGCAGTCATAAAGAGGTTTTTCTTCAGCAGATGATTTTCGGGTCGCCCACAAGACTTGAGCGTTTTGATCTACCGGGTCGTTTTCTAGTTTTCCTGTGCAAACCTGCTTTTTTTTTTTCTTTAGAATTTACCCAACAGTTTATTTTTGGCAAATCATCTACCTATGATATCGCTGATAGTTTTGCCTTTCTCTTAGCTTCATTATCTTCTTCCTCTGCTAGTCCACAGCCACTGCCCTGACCTCCACATGATACTGGAGATCCATATCAGCTCAACAGTATTAATAAGTTCTTCCTAATTCCTTTGAGATTCTAAGAAAGAGCCATGAAATTATATATCAGTTACACACATTATGAAACGAGATCAGTTTGATCAGCGCAATGAAAGGACAAACTGCAAAATTTTGAACTCATGACTGGAAAAACTGAGACAGAGGTTCACTTGGTAAAAAATGAGAAATGAAATATTCATTCATGAAACTGGAAACCCTATGTTTTGATCACCTAACAAACAAAACAGCATCTGTGTGTACATCTGCAGGTATGTCAGCTGAATACCTCTTTCATGGATTCATTTTTAATCTTTATTGTGATCTTAAAAAACAAGAAGAAATCCTTTGGAATGCTGTGAAACTGTTCCATGAAGTCACCGGTGTAAATTTAAATTTAGAGAGAAATGGCAGAACAATGACATTGCAAACTACTACAGAAAGAGGTAACTAACCAGTGTAAATATATTTAATGTCTATAGCCAGGTTTCGAATTATGGGAAACGTGATCCCCCTCAAAACAGGTAAAAACAACATTAATTCCATGTTTCATGCCTGGAGGAATCTGGTGTTATGAAAAAACACCCTTTAAGTGGACCATACCATTTCTCAACCATCACGTTAGATTAACATCTCAACTACATGCCTCACTCCCATCAGTGGCTCACATCTCGAAGTCTCTGTTCCGGTGTGTCGGGCAGACACCTCAGGTAAATGAAGTAGCAGTAGCTAACTATCTAGCTTGTTTATTACACTTTATTTTTTTACATTCTCAGTCTCTGAATTACATTCTGCCAAGAATTTACAGATGTACACTAATGTTAGCTAGTTTTTATTTGTGCCTTAAGTCAGACCTACAGTTTAGCAAGCTAATGATAGCTAGTATTTATTTGTGCCTTAAGTCAGGCCTACAGTTTAGCAAGCTAATGTTAGCTAGTATTTATTTGTGCCTTAAGTCAGGCCTACAGTTTAGCAAGCTAATGTTAGCTAGCTGATAGCGCACCCTCTCATTTTCAGTGTTGGCTTGGCGTTTCATTACCAATATAAAATGTTATTATCTAATTTTAGCAAACACTGGTGCTCAGTCATGAACAGTCAGACAGTGGAGGATTATTTGCAGTAGAGATAGGTTTAGACATCAATACAGGGTTTATTATTCATTTTAATAGTCTTTTGTGTGGCTGTGGTGGTTTAGTTAGCCTTTTGCCTTTTTGATATTAGCTTTTATGATGGACACTCCCTTTGTTTTCACTCAGGAATTCAGGAGTTTTACCTGGTTGAGTAACTGAACAATATTGATACATGTGTGCTGAAGGCTAAGTAACTGCATTATAGCAGTGTTGGAAAGTAATTAAATACATTTACTCTAACTACTGTACTCTTGAATATATACTTAAATATTTCTATTTTATGCTACTGTATTCTAAAGATTATAACTTTAATGCTGTACTTTATATCAGCAGCTTTGTGACATACAAGGTTGATAAATAAACTAATGTAGAATTAATTATTTAATTCACTGAAAGACACACTAATTCCAACTAATTTCTACCTACTTCTGGCAGTATCATTATGGCTGGTGGCTCCCAGATACACCAGCATGTGAATCAGAGGAAACTAACAGGTAAAAAATTAAACAATTAAAGATGGTATTATAGTTCTCTGGAGCCAGGAGTGATTAGATAAAGTGGCTAGCTTTACACTTTATTGGAGCTATAATGCAAAGATCATTTCCATCATTCCCCAATAATTATAATAGTGAGACTGGGATGTATCTGACAGTTGTGGATCAACAAATCGTCAGATATTAAGAGTTAAAACCTTATTCCATGTTTTATAATGAGGACAGACGGCGATACAGTGTGTGGCCATTCAGAATTAGACGTGAACTCAAGCCCATGATCGCATATTAAATGTTTTATCTAAAATAAAGTCTAGGCTCTATCTCAGACATCCTGAGTCATTTTACTCACTTGGCTTGATCTTGTCAGCTTATCCTGAACAGATATGAGACTGACCCTTGCTTTGAAATGATTACACCTTCTTAAATACACAAGGATAACCTCAAAAGCTTCCTCGCAATGCATATCATACAGGTTCACTACTGGTCAAAGATTTTGAAACACCATTTTTACAGCTGTTATTTAAACTTACATGATTTAATGTCTCTGTTTCTGGTATTACACAAATAAGTACAAATAAATAAATAAATTTTTAAAAAGGGAAAAAAAATGAATCATTAAATCTTTTGTTGGACTGAATTTAATCTAAATATTTAACTAATTCAGCAGCTGAATACACTTGTGATCTTTCTAAAATCAAAATCGAATATTTAGTTCAATTTCAATTATATTTTATTCATATAGCACCAAATCATAACATACATTATCTGACTTCACAGAGTAAGGTCAAGACAGAGAATGAGCTGAGCAGAGTGGATGGCCGGAGGAGAACCGGGGTTGAGAGACGAGGAGCAGTGGGCGAGTCCAAAGCGGAGGGTGAGCTGTGGCTCCGAAGTCACAAACGCCCCGACTGACAGCGTTAGTAGGCAGGTCTGATTAAACACAGTGATGCTGTGAGGCACATTTAAATCTTAGATCGAATATTTGACAAACAGTTTGATCATTTGTAATTCTTTCCAAGTGCCACCTGAACATGAGAATTATACTCGCTGAAGTATCGCTCTGCTACTGATCCGTCTGATCACCAACCGGTCAGGGATCAAGCCCTGGGACAGGCGGTTAGGAACAGATGATCCCTTGTTGGAAACCATCCATCTCTGGGGCAATGAGTTCACTACTTGTAGAAAATAGAAAGTGATCTAATCCTAACATGCACCTTGCCCCTCATACAGTTCCAGACTCAAAGTATCAGTCTTCTACAGCATTTGGTGGCCAAGCAGCCACATACTGTCAGACAAAGAAACATGTACATTACCACTACAAACATTTACTTGGGTATTTGGTTCTTTAAACAGTGGGGGGGTTTTTTGCGAAACTTAGAACTCCTTGTTCACTTGAATGTGACAAACAGGTGCACAAATTGCATCAGATCACCAACCTGAAGGTGTGTTTGTTTCCATCTTGACAAATGTGAATTGTCTTTGTGTACCAGGTCAGGAAGTGAAGTGAAATGGTGATTTTATGTCTTAAATGTGACAATGAAGTCCGGCATGTGAGGCAGGGAGGTTTTCCACTGTGTACAACACAAAATTAAAAGTCCTCCTACTGTTCTGTTTGTCCTCATATTTGTGCTTAGCATTACTTTAACTTGAGAGATTGGCTGTGATCAAATAAAATAGCAGATTTCGGGTAAACACTCAGAGAAACCAAATCCTGCATGGTTGGATGGTGGGTTATTTGTAATTAGGTGCAGAAGAAAATCCCAGTTTGGATAAACTGAAAGAAACAAAAAAAACAAACAGACAAAAAACAGGAAACAATCACCTGTCAATCAAACACAGCATAACTAAGACACACATTAGACTTAACCAGCGTACCTTTTGAATAGATTTCACTAAATTATTGCTCCATCTGTGCTCTTGTTGAAAGTAAAACTAGGAATATTATATTGCTGTTTCAACAGAACCATGTCTTGCTGAAAGCCTCCCTGTGTTTCTCTTAACCGGTGTTTATTTAAAGTGCATGCAGTGTCTGTCCAGAGGTACACCATCAGAAGATGCAAAACAGGAAGGTGCTTGGATGGCCCTAGGGGAAAAGGAGCCCCCGATGACCCCTCATATTAGCACATTTTGCAATGACAACTACAAACCTCCTTAAACCTTCCAAAAAGACATTATACAGTGCACCAAGCCCCAACCCCCTAAGTGGGGCCCCTGATAGCTAGCTTCTACCCATTGCCTGTATTCAGGGAACATCTGTAAATTGTAGTGTCTGCCAATAGTCTGCCTTGGGGGTGGAGTCGGTGGTGGGGCTCCCTTCCAGACTCTAGGATCACCACTGTGCCTGTACGTCTTACCTACATAAACGACTACATCTGGCTCAGTTGTGTAAAGAAGAAAAATTGCTAGAAGGCCTCCCTCTTCAGCTGCTGTATGAGCAATAACAGCAATGACTGATGAATGAGGGGATATAATAGCCTTGTGGAATTTGCACTGCTTCCTGTTACTGTCCCTGTAAATGAGTCAAGTGCTTCTGAAGCCTTTGTCCTCAACGCAAACCACCCTGTTCAAAACAAAGGAATACACAAACAGCAATGAAAACAAGCACGTACAACAATGAACACTACAATATGAGCCGCTACTGCGTATCTTTCCTTAATATTTTAATCCCACGGGTCTAAAACCGAATTAATTAATTAATTATGAGCCATGTAAAACCTTGTGCATTCAATTTGATTACAATATTTGTTTGTACCTAAGGGTGTTATCTCTGCAAGTCTAATAGAGACTCTATTGGACTCACACTGTCAACACACTGTCAACAACAAGCCTTTCTATTTCTTCAGCTAGTCATCAGTGCGTGTTTTTTTTCTTTCTTTCTTTTTTTCTTTTTTGCTGCCAGGAACTTTGATCAAAGGATTGACGATGGTAAACGACAAAGAAAGAAGCGGATCCGAGGTTCAGATGAAGTAATGTTCACAGGGGACATGGCTGGTGAGAAAGTAATGAACACATTGTTGTCACCTGTAATGCGTAACAAGCCTATTATAAGTAAAGTTAACACAACTTATCTTCAAATCACAGTCCTCAGTTTTTATGCCATTGAACAGTGTCGGATATGGGAGGTCACTTTAGCTTTGCTTTTCACTGTGTTCTATTTAAGCATGCATGTGTGCCTGTGTGATGGGTATAAGAAAACATCTGTGTACTATTATACTTTTGGTATGCATGAAAATAGAAATATATATATATATTGCATCATTTTTTCCCTTGGATTAAAGAAAAGTTAAAGAAAGCTATACTACAGTTATGTGTACATGAAGTGCTCTGGTCTGATTGTGCCTCGGTTGGAATTAAAATCAGCCTGATCTGTTATTCCAGACCGACGCCGACCCTGAACTGTGTCAAAAGCAGTGTGAGTAGGGGAGTAAGAAAAGAAACAGTGTAGCTTCAGAGCTTAGAGAGAGAGTCTGCTTTACATATTTAGCCACTCTACTGTAAATAAAACAGTTATTTCTCCCTTTTCATCATTTTAGTGTCACATTCTCCCCTTTTCTTTTGCAGAAAAACATAATTTGACTCACACCCAAAGACGTAATTTGTGTTAGCACCTGCATAACCAGATTTTACCTTGGAAAAAACAGTGACCATAAAACAGTCTTTGATTAAGTCCATATATCTGAGGTGTAGTTGCTCCCTGTTACTCTTGCAACATGAACAAAAAACAGTTGGCTTGCTGTATAATCAGACATATAATCATTAACCGCTGAACCATTGCATGATGTTTACAGATTTTATTTTATGGGTGAGGCCCTGATTATTGACATGTGTGCACATCAATCAAAGCACACACATTCTGCAGCTACTTCAGCATCTACACACACACCTAACAAGATTACACACATAGCCTACAGCAGTATGGTTTTCAATGACAGACAAGAAGACAGAAAATTACAACTGTAAAATCCACTGAGTGTTAAAGTTGCCTCTTATTTATATACTTTTTTTTAGCACTTAAGAATTGATATCAAAGTATATTGAGTTTAAAAAAAAAGGATAATAATTTTCTCCCATTACTATGTTTTTGATTTTATCAAATACTGAAAAGGCTCTTTAAATGCTTTTAACTCATGCTAAGGGGCAACACACAAGTAATAAGTTTAAAAGACTGCTAATAACTCATCAGCAGTCCGTGACAGTTTAAGATGTATTCATCAGTTTTCGATCACAGGGGGCTGACAGATATACGGCCTTAAAATATTATCACTGTATAAGTTAATAACATCAGTGAATGTGCCATAAAACCAAAGCAATAAGTAAAAAGATGCTTAAAAATGCCAAAGCTGGTAATAATTCTCTGCAGGTTCAGCACTATGGCCAGTCCCTTTTTAGATTACATGTAGCTAATCTGATTAATGTAATGCAAACCATTACAAAACATAAATGTTTAACCTATTCAAACGGTTTCACTTGTTTTAATTTCTATAGTTAGTATCGGTTTCATATACAACCTTTCAGTAAGTGTTCCTCCCACACACATTTTGGAGTGTTTATTAATTTTATAAACACTTTCCCAAAGGGAAGGTGGTGTCAGACCTCTGAAACTTCCTGGGGATTTCAGCTGCTTTCTATAGTACAGAATTGGCAGCACTGCCTGACAGCACCAGAATTTCTTCATGCAAAAGCTATAGTGGTTAAGTTGAGCTTTTCCAGTATAGCGTGAGCAGAATGACCATGAAGGGAGTTTATGGGGAAAAAAACAAAAGAATTGATGCAGACAGCTGTAAAACAAATGTGCTATACTTTTATTACTACGGTGAATGACTGTATAGACAAAACAAGTCAATAAAACCATTATTTCCTTAAAATATAAGCAGATACTCAACTCTGGATTCTGTGGGAAAACACTCAAACTTATTAAGATCCACCCATGAGAATTAAACTTTAAAATCAAAGCCAAATGTTATTGTGAAGTTGTAATACATGCTGGACCAAACAAAACTGTCTGTATGCAATCCCAGCTCAGCCGCTAACAGCAAATACCTAAAACCTATAAGAAGGGGTTGAAGTTAACCCACATGGCCTCTGCATTTAAAAAGATCTGTATTGAAAGGTTCATGACCTAAAGAAGTTAGACCCAGCAGTCGACACGTAGCCTGCTCCACTCCACCTCCGCAACAACAAAGCCCACAGTAGCTTTAATGTTAATCCGTGTCAGCTAAGTTATATCCTACTGCTTGACTGTTAAGTGCCCTGAAATAACTTCTGTTATGATTTGTTGCAATATAAATAAAACTGACTTGGCTGAACTGGTGCCAAAGGTTTAAAGTCCCGGTAAAATTAAAGTCAGAGCATCTATAGATTTTGTAGTGTGGCATATTTCAATGGAAAACCATCTGCGAGTGGGGTGTCATTTCGAATGACCCTTCAGGGTTTTGATTTCATCGCCTAGAAGCAGGTTTGATTTGGGCACGAATCTCTATTTGAATTTTGGATTTCTATTTGGAGGTCATTATACAGCTGTAGAGAACTGTGCGCCCCCACCCACAAGGACGAGGGACAGTTACTTTAGCGCTTACACCAAGTGACTGCACCTTGTAGTATTGTAGCCTTAGCGCTGAGATCAGGGACGATTTGGTGGTCGCTGTTGGAATGAGGACATTTTACTGTCCTGTCAGGACTTGGGACACTCAGTTTAAAGCCAGGACAGTCCCGGACGTCTGGTCTCTAGAACCCAAACACTATTGTTAGCAACTGCAACCTGCAAGCTAACAATGTCAAGTGTGTTCCTTTTCTCACATCAGATGTGAGTGGATAACTGTATGAGGACAAACCCGTTTTGGGACATTTTTGTGGAAACAGCATCAAAGCCTTCAAAGCGTCTGAATGGGTGAATCCTGCTATGACACAGACTGATATCTGAGAGTCAGCGTTGCTGGGAGACATATTGTCAACTTCCACTATGTGCTAATGACTGGAGCTGTTTATCAAGCTGTGAACCATTAGCCACTTAAGCTGCCGAATGTGTACTCCACTCAGACGGTTGAAGCTAGTAAGCTTAGCTTCCTGACAGTAGCACTGATTCCCACTAGACGTTACTATTCGTTCATGTTATTTCAACTCCTGCTGAGTCATTGGCAGCTTCTGCTCACAAAGATGTGGGTCTAGCTAACATTAGCATCAGTATTTCATATGTCAAGTAAACATCAGCAGGTAGTGCTATGAGTTCAGCAGGGTCACAGAGGAACACGGGGAGCGCTGAAATTACAGATGGCGAGGCAACAGGTAATTGATATTATCAACGTGAACGTGATATCTCAGGAACGCTCTGAGGAAAGTGTCTTCAGATTTTGCACAAACATTCACTTGGACTCTAAGATGAACTGGTTAGGATTTGATTGTCAAAGGTGAAAGTTCATGTGACAAATATTTGGCCATAAACTCAAGAACACATATGCTATGCAATTTAATACAAATCTAATGGGCTAGGATAAAATGATGAAGTAATGAAATTTTATATCCAAACGGTGAAAGATGAACAACATAACATTTCTTCTGTGCCTTGGGAACCAGGAAAATATATGATTTATTCCACTGTGGTTTTAAACAATGTGTGTTGCAACTTGCTTTAAATCAAAAAAATGTTGCATTTGGGCCTTGAGAACATAGCATGAACCGCAGGGCGGCAGTGGTTCAGCAAGTAAAACCGAATCGGAGGGTCGGGGGTTCGACGCGGCCCGCATGTTGACGCCTTCTTGGGCAAGATGCCAAACCCCAAACTGTTCTCTGTGTACCGTCAGTGTATGAGTGTGTGATAGAGATACGCTGTATATATACTGTATATATAGGAGCGGTGTATTAACCACATTATAACCATTTCTCCTGTACCACTGTGTGAAACTCTTCAGGCTCAGGTCAACAGCGCGATTGTGGTACACATCTGTGGAATGGCAACAAGTAAACTGGAAAATTAAATGTCGAAAATACGAAAAACAATTTGGTGCAAATAAAAGAAAAGTAACAAATTAAAACGTGCCCTGAGATGATGCCCTTTTATGTGTGGTCACACTTTCGACTCAGTGGCCTTGTTTTATTTTGTGTATTTTGTAAGAAGATATGACTTGGAAGTAATTCATGTACAGTATCAGCTTTGCATGCTGCTAAGCTTTCCCAAAGAGGAAGCGTTAAATAGAGACAGACAATGGCCCTGTTGAAGGAAGACACATGTGGTATGTTGATTTAATAATTTGGGTTTTTTTATGGGGTGGGTAATGACATCTGATATCCAGATGTTCCTTATACATAGAAATCCAAACATGAACCTGAAACTGATGTTTGGACTGTTGCCCAGATTCAACTGTTTGCTTCATGATTTCTCAACTGACATGAACATCGGATCAATTACAGCAGTGAGCGCCGACAGGAGGAATCAAATATCGTGGTTCTGCGTAAAGATGTCTGGGTTTGTTTATTAGCTCCATAGCTTGTTTGTATATATAAGGCAAAGACAAATAACATATGAAAGGCCAAATCTTTAGCAGGAAGTTTCTGTATCTCTCCCAGCAGCAGGTGGATGGATGGGGAAGTTTTCTTCTGTGAATGTGTGGCAGCAGAAGTACAGGAATGAAGTTAACAATATTTATTGCAAGTTGCAGGGGACAGATGGGTTGAAGGGTTTAGGGGGTAGCCTGAGCTGGTACCTGTGAGCCGGGGTCTGAGGCTGGGGCAGGGGAAAGTTAAGAGCTGAGGCAGAAGGACCAGTGAGAGTGAGATCCAAGAGACCTGAGTCCAGCAGGGACCCAGAGTGGAGCAGCCGGGCGGAGGCAGAACAGCAGGCTTGACCAGACGAGATGGGGGAGACGCGGGCTGGAGTCCGTACAGGCAGGACTGGGAGGGGAACGGAGAACAGGATGAGTCTTAGAGAGCAAACAACAAGAACTAGATGCAGAAATAGAGAAGAACTGGTAAATAAAGGCTTGAAACGTAGCAAACACTGACTGGTAAGTCTACAATCTGGCAGAAAATGGCAAAGCTTAATATTTGAAAATCGACATCAATTAGAACGATACCAAAGAGGAAGCGATATCTCTCCTTACATCTCAGAACAGCATACGGTCCGATAAAGGATCTGATACTACCTGTTTGCATTCATCTTGTAATTTACTGCCCTCTTGTGGCCACAGTAGGCTATTGTCTCTGGAGGCTAGCTTGACTACCAGCTGTTGCATCGACCATTTCTGTCACTTTCATGGGTATGGCTGAGTCCCATTGACAAAAGGCTGGGGATTGTCAAACAGCATTTTTTGGACATTTGTCCTTAGGCATTGTGGATAATCCTGAGATCTTTGACGGAAGCTATAGCTAGCTACAGACAAGTGTGCTTTTCAAGCTGCCCTTGACTCAGCTTCCACTGTTCTGAGATCAGTTATGATATTGCGCTCATTATTATTAGTGTGTAGCTAATGCCACATATTTCTGTCTGAACCCGACCCGAGTCTGAGGGAATAGTAACGGAGCATGGCCCGAATGTGACAGGCATTCTGATAGAGGCCGAAGCCAACCCATGTAAGCTGAAGCATATGATTAGTTTTTGTTTCAGTGGTCACAGCTTGGCTCTCTACCCAGATTACACGTGTGGGAACTTTGTAAATGACAGTCAAAAGAACCTAAACATCATTTATAAATGCTACTTTGCTACGGTCAGCCCCATTTACTAATTTTCTAATTTGCAAGTCGCTTTTATGCAAAGCGACTTACAGTCTACCCTCTTGTTATTCTACACATGTGCAGATGTGTTTGAAAACTGTACATTCCCAATAGAAAATTACTTCAAAAGTGTTTTCTTAGTAAGAGTTAATAGGTGGTTGGTCCTTCGGCTGTTCTTGCCGACCTGTGAAAGTCACCTCTGATTTGAAGAGGTTTGATTACGGTGATGAGATGCAGCCGTTGGCTCTGCTCTGACTCCAGCACACCTGCAGGCAATCACAGACACACGCACGCACACACACACGCACACACACACACACACACACACACACACACAAGGAGAGAGAGAGAGAGAGAGAGAGATGTAACGTGTTTTCATTAGAATAACAAAACCATTTTGCTTATACAGTAGAAGTACATAACACTTAGCAAGTGCTGGAGCACATTAAAAGTAAACAGTTCCACTTTTCAAGTCATAAATACAGTCAGTTAGAGAATAAAAACATAAAAAATGAAACAGAACAAGAAATGAAACTAAAAGAACAACAAACAACAACAAAAGATGTCGAGACCTTGTGATCACAAAGAAGCTGTGAAATCCAACATTAACTCAGACCTCTCTGACCTATATATCCAGGAATCCCAAATCTGTGTCAGATGGCATTACAATCTGTCCAACATAGAGCACCCTCTATCCCTCAGTCAGCTCCTTAACATGTGCAACGGGTGCACAAGTTATTTCACATGAGAGATTTTCATTTTATGTCCAAAGTGCCCTTTTGTCTAGGCCCATTTGGAACAGCTGTAGGCACCTTTAGACGTGGTTGGATGAGACCAGTTTGTTCTGAGCATACTGAGACCTTTAGACTTTTAATTCTGAAGGAATTCTGCGAAACACATGTTCACTCCCTGATTTCCACTGGAATGTGTTGGAGTTAACTGTCGTATATCTCCCATTCACTTTGCCCCACTAATTCACTGGAATACATTTAGAGCTGGTTGGTTTCTCGCTAACCAAAGTAAATGTACTGTCAATGTTATTTTCTTGTCAGTAGTATACAGTGTCAGATTTAAACATGCCAAGTTTTATTTAAAGTACTTTTGTCTACACACTGTCACAATCAGTGCAGCACCATGGACAGTGCCTCATTGGGCTTTGAATAAATCAGGACTATCCTCACTGTTGTCTTAATATTCCATTTACATTTTGAACTTAGTATACTTTCATATACTGTATAAAATTATTTATATTGCGAAGAGGAATCAGAAATTTGTGTAAGTCATATATCTTATATGTCCAAAATTTACAATATTTTATCGTTTTACACCACTGTAGCCAAGCCTGACTTCTACAAATTACATTCATATGAAATATTTGGGGAGGAAATGGAATGTAGCTCGGATTACGTTGGCATGCAGCATTTCTGGTCTTGTGTGGGAAAGTGGTGTGGTTTTCTCCAAGCTCAGTTCAGGGAGAGGTTAGGATCGACATCTCAAGACAGCGTTAAAACACTTAATACTATTCTAATACATATTGCGTTCGCTGGCGAACATTTTGTTCCAGTCCAGGAACGCAGTGTGATCAGCCATGACAGCGCGGATGGTATTGTCATCACTTTTTGTATCATCATGGTAAAATGTTTTCCAACTGTAGCAGGAACTACCACAGAGGTAGAGGTAGAGGTTTTGAGTACTTCCGCAGCTGTTTATATGTCTGTCTCTATGCGGACAAATTTTTTCACCGCAATAGTTTACATCCCATGAGTCCTGACCACTAATGTAGTAATGACTACTGAGTACTCATGGGTCAGGGCTGGTGTGATCTCTAGTTTTCTCACAGCTCAGTTGAGAGGGAGAGGTCAAGGGTCGACATCTCACATGTCAAGACAGTGCTGTTTCTCAAAATACTTAATCTTTCCTTAACTTTATCCAGGTGTTTTAGTTTCCTGAACTTAACCACACCTTAACAACACTGTACTTACCATGATAACAATTTTATTACCTTAAAGTTGTACTATGTAATTTTTAATATGTTAAAGACACAGTACACAACACTAGAGGTCTCAATCAAAACAATAACAAAAGACAGAGTTTGGTGATGTCATGAAGTACTGTAGGATCATGTAAGTTGTTGCCATCATTGCAGTCAGCTACTTCCAGTTAGGATTGCTTCAGTGTCAGTTGTTTAGGAGGTTTTCGCCAAAAGCTGAATTATCCACAGAGGTTGATCCTCTCCAAAGCAAAAAGACCAGATGATCAAAACAGTTAAAAATGACTGACGAAAGCAGTTTCGCGTTAAAAAAATCGAGTTTGAATCACTAACCCATATTTATTAACGTATATTAGGCTCAGGTCCTTTGACAACTGCAGTGAAATGATGCAGAGGTTTCAGTCAGTGGCAGCCAGTGTATATGTTTATCCTGCAGCCTGCAGGGGCGGCAGCATTTCCAACACGAACACAAGGAGACTGGACAAGCTGGTCAAAAACGCTTGGTCTGTGCTTGGCAGGAGTCTGGACTCACTCAGGACTGTTGTGGAGAGATGCATGCAATGTAAGATGGAGGCCATCTTGGACCAATACCAACCATCCTCTCCACAACATTCTGGCAGGAGAGAGAAGCAGCTACAGCTGCAGCAAACGTCTCATCTCACTGCGCTGCAGAACAGAGAGGTTCGGGAGATCCTTTGTTCCCACTGCCATCAGACTGTATAACAACTCCGCCAAAGGATGTGGACTAATGTAATTATTATTGTTTATTTATTATTGACTGTTAATATTATTATCAACAATGAGCCAATGGACACATGAATTTCCCCTAGGGGATACATAAAGTATCTATCTATCTATCAATCTATCTATTACAGCTGTTCTAAGATTTTAAATCAACAGAGGCAGTTAAAGTAGTTTTGTTAAGTTGTCTAAATTCACAAAAACCGCCTTAAAAATTGTTCGTTTGTTTGTTTGTTTGTTCTGTCCGCAGTGCAATACTTTCTTAATGAAGTGTTCCAGCAAGATGAATATCATGGCCCAACATATGCCCAGGTCCTTGCTCCAAATCCGGTCTATTTCCACATCTGGTCTTATTCTTGCTTTTATCCTCCAGTGTTGACTGATAGCCAGGAAGATTTTCTATATGTGCACTGGGATTGGTCCAGATGTGAAAATTGCATCTGATAGTCATGTTTTATGTCGGCCGCACTTGGGCTAAAGAACTGTACTGTATATGGCCCAGGTATACTCACCAAAATACTTTTGCTATCTGGCGGGGCCTCCTTACAAAAACGTTAAAATTGATTTTCAAAAGTTAATCAACACAGGCATGGCAATCACCAAACAACCTGTTGTCATTGATACCTTCAGCATTGTAAACTAGACTGACAGGTAGAACTGTGGGTAAATAGAGATAGGGCATGCAGGCTAAAAAAACTCTGAACTGATGCCAATGTGCAGGGATTACAGGAAAGAGGAGTGATCTATCTATTCTCACGACCTTTTACTTAAAGTATTTAGCAAGTTGTTGTGGCATGTCTATGGTGATACTGGGCTGGGATGATACTGGGCTTCACAGGTACATTGGGGACATGAAAACACAAAATGTTGATCTTGGCTTTGTTTTCAATGAAATTCAAGTGCAGCCTGATGAGCTGATTACCAAAAAATTTCACAATAGCGTTTCTAGTCACGACAAGTGTGCCCAGGTGTGTGTTTTTTTGACACTTCAACATTACAGATTCCAGCTCTAAATTTTTTGTTTCAGTTTTATTGTTGTGTCTTTATATTACATTAATAAATTTGAAATCTTTGGCATAGGTATTTTATTGTAATAACAACAACCTGCAAAGGGTCTGCAGAAATAAATTACATCACAACATGCATGCATGAATGATTAAATGAGGCAATACTAAGGTACACATTTCCGCTCATGTTTTTATACATAGAATCATCATGCATTCACTGACAGTCTTTCAGTAAATCATCATAAACTTTCATAAGCACAGTGGCAGCAGACAGTAATCCAATGATGAAGATCAGATCAGAGAAGGTTAGAAGAACAAAAATTGATATTATGGTCAGATTGTAAGACTCTCCAGAGTTGGAGACTGCATGGTCACACACAAAGAAATTAAAACGTGGACTTGTCCACTGCCACTGACCCACACCCCAAATGACAGGCACAATGAGATGGCTGGGACAGAGACAGATAGGACTTGTAAAAACTTTAAAAACTTTATGGATGTTTTGACGGTACACCTATGGTGGCTTACTGGGATTTGTCCCCATAGTTGCAATAGTCAGTCCAACTTTGATGGAGAGACCTCCAAAGGTTGAAAGGCATGAAGACGGAAGCATAGTTTGCTCTGTTTCTGCTTGATAAGTGGGAAAGATTAGCTTTGCCAATAGGTCAGTATCGTTTTGTCTTATTTGCTAATGTTTGAGATTGCTAATCCCAACTGGTTAGTTAGGAAGCAAGTAGTGGTGGCACATTTCTGTGTTTGGTATTGACCATATATTTAGGATCATTGTTGAGCTGAATGATGAAATGTCCAATGTGTTTTGATGCATTTAGATGAATCTGAGCTCACTGAATGCTCCTGTAGACCTTCATCCTGTTGCTTCCATCGGCAGTGAAATCATCAATAAATGCCAATGTGTCAGTTCCAATGGGCCACAACAGAACCAGCACCATGTTTGACAGATGAGGTGGTGGCTTTGGGTCATTTGTTGTTCCTTTTTTTTCTCTCCACATTTTCCTGTAATACAGTTTTAATAAAGGTTGATTTTTGTTCAAACAGGCAACCAGCCCTCTCAGATTTTCAGGCTCACCAGGGGATCTGTATCGTGCAGTCAATTCTCTGAGGTTGTGGTTCTGAAGTCTTCTCTTGATCATTGACAAGGAAGCACGGACGCCCACATGACTTGCTGTGCAGTCATAAAGTGTTTTTGCCTCACCAAATTATTTTCGGGTCACCCACAAGACTTGAGCATCATTTTCCTAGTTTTCCTGCTTTTTCTCGTTATCTTCTTCTTCTTCCTCTGCCAGTCCACAGCCACTGCCCTGACCTCTGCATGATACTGGAGATGCGAATCAGCCATGAGAGCTCAACAGTATTAATAAGTTCTTCCTAATTCATTTGAAATTCTAAAAAAGAGCCAAGAAATTATATATCAGTTACACACATTATGAAACAAGATCAGTTTGATCAGCGCAATGAAAGGACACTGCAAAATTTTGAACTCATGACTGGAAAAACTGAGACAGAGGTTCACTTGGTTAAAAATTATAAATTAAATATTCATTCATGAAACTGGAAACACTATGTTTTGATCACCCAACAAACAAAACAGCATCTGTGTAACCGTGGAGTTTATCAGCTGAAGACATGTTCTTCTTCTATGAAATCATTTTTAATCTTTAAAAATTATTTCACAACAGACAACTGATAATATAAACTGCCACAGAAAAGATGTAACTAATAAGTATAAATATGTTAAATGGCTGAAGCAGGATCAATAATTGATATGATCTAAATTTAAAAGATTATAACTTTAACACTGTATTTTACATCAGCAGCTTTGTGAGATACAAAATTGATAATAAACTCATGTAATATGTATGTAATATTCCTAATGTAATGTTATTATTTAACTCAATTGAACACAAATTATGAATTCCAACTATTATTTCTGTACAGCCACTGATGGTTATTAACTATCATTGGCTATATAGCTTTATTTTCATGACGTAATTTTCCAAACTTATTGATGCTTACTTAGTATAAAGAAATACTTGCAATGTGAAACTACATTTTCAGAGGTAAATTACAAAAGTTATGCAAACAGGAAATATCAGATCAGAACACCACAGTGCGTCACTGGCCTGAATCAACATCCAAACAAGCAATAAGTGAGAAGTGAGATTAAGTGACATTTAAGTTTTCCTGTTTCCTTTGTGTGCCTCTTGTTAGTGTAATGCCACATATTTCTACCTACCAATCAGAATTGAACAGAAATAGGAAACGGCAAACAAGTCTGAAGACAGTTGTTGGGTTGCCGGGCAGAATCAAGGTAGATTGTACAACAATTCATGAAACCACAAACTTGTCAGGCAGGTAAAATAAACCAGCCAAAAATGACTGGAAAACTACAAGCATCTTGTCACCATCAACAATTTGGGCCATTATTGCTGAAGAGCGCCCTGTAGGAAGCACTTTAATGAGGGAACTGGATACAGCTGAGCAGGCAGGTGATCCTGTCAGGTGATATCTGGAGGAAAGAAACTCACTGAGGGCAACTAGTGGGCAGATGGCGTATGACAGACTCTGGAAAACTTGAAAATAATTCATCCTCATACTGAACATGTGGAAATGAGATGATGGAAACATCAAAGTGACAAAGTATTGCACAAGACTATGATCATTTAAAACTAAATGCAATCACTGCATGAGAATATTTTCATGAAAAAGGAACAATACGTCTAATAACTTGACAAATCGTTTCATGCAAGAATTCAACAAGTAAAACAAACATGAAACTGAACATTCAAATAGTGCGAGACAACCTGATTTGTCTTACTTCCATATATCTCAAAATATTTAAATTATGATTATAATTATAATTATAATTATATATGACAAACAACCATCTGAACCTGTCGAAAATATTTATATAAAAATATTTGGAGTGCTTTTCTTACTCAAATATTATGAAGAGAATCCAAACCAGGATTTGATACCCAACCCTATTCAGCACCTGCCTGGCACAGACCTGGTGCTATTTGTTGCAAGAATTATAATTATTATTGCAGTTAATTGCATTTTATTGTGCTGATGTTGCTTTAATTGTGTCCATCCACTGTAGTCCAGTCTGTCTTATTTTACAACTGACATTTACTGGCAGTGGCTGCTGCAAAAGATGGTATTATTCATTCACCTGTCCAAGTCAGTCCAAAACCATTCCAGGTATTCAAATATCCAAGTCCCTCTCTAACCTCCTTCCGGGTGTGGAGGTAAAACAAGTTAGGATTGCAGCCCTGAGCCATATTTAACAGCCACTGCTGCTTCACAATAAATAGATAATTCCCATGCAATCTTTGGAATATTCATGACTATTCTTGTTTAAGTCGCCGTAATTCAAGATAATCCAATTACACCAACAGCAGAGTATTGCTTCAAGCTAATTAAAACTGGTTCATTTAGCCACTTAATAATCCAATTGCAGTTATGCACATAAATGCTCAACCTAACCCTCTAGGGGCCAATTATAGGTTTGCACACTATTGCTGAGTCGGAATTTCAGGTCTGTGAAGGTAGTGTGGTTTATTTCTGTGCAGTTAATCTTGCTGCTTGTCTAGTATTGGTCACACAGTGACAGTTCCACTTCCTGTTGACAAGAGAAAGTAGGTTATAATCTGGCATCATTATAGTATGGCTTCATTCCCATCTTTTCCTTTCTAAACTTTGTTTTCACAGGAACAATGTTGGAATGTAAATTAAGCTCAAATTAATGTCTAAAAATTAATGAATGAATTGTAGGGTGGTGATTTATTTTGCTGGAAGGCAGAGGCCCTGCAAGACTTGAACTACTGCTGGTGGCTGCGTCTTGAGTAACAGTCTTAATTTACTTATGCCAACAACTTGTCACAATGCTTTCCGAGCTTAGTATCTGTGTAAGCAGTTAAAATTAGACATCCAGTGTGTGCAAACCTTATGCAAACCAGGTAAACAGCAAAAATACACAAAAGTGAATCTATTTGAGTTTGGAAACATGTAGGTGCGGTCCCACAGAGATCATTAAATCATGATTGAAGATCAGAAAAATTATTCGTTTGCAGATTAATTCCTGCTTGGCTTTCCCTTCCCCCCCGAGTCAGTGACTTCTTACGGTGCAGCCCTGTCTGGCTTTTTTATCTCTTGTTGGCATTCATCCTAAGTCTAAGAAAAAAACAGTAGGGCTTTGGGTGAACTTAAAACAGGAACGTCTGAGGACTAGGAGAATATAACTAGTTCCCAGTAAATGTGGTACAATGACCCCGCCTCTAGTGCAGGCCTTTGCACACCAAGTCAATTTTTTTTCATTTTGAAATGTTGAATATTAAAACAAAAATTTGTGTATCGTCTGTTAGGTTTACGCACAACTTCCAAAACATTGTCAGTTATAACATAATATAAGGCTCAAAAGAAGTGAACTGTGTTTATGAATGAACTGGGATATGAGGGGCCTTTAAAGACTTTATTTCCCTGAGGCAGCGGAGTGTGGCTGTGTATCATATTGCCAGCCGCTGTTGAGAGTTACCTGAATCCTATTTGGGCGGATTCTGTTTGATATGAGTCTGTTCTATTTTAATGTTTTTCCGTGCCTCTGTAAAGCAGTTGGCACTATATAAATAAACTTGCCTCGCCCTGCAGCTCTAGTATGAGGAAAAAAGTCAGACACCAACTCTGTGCCAAACACAAAAAAATGTTGTAATAGTGGATTTCTACTATAAATGCACTCAAATCAAAAATCCATAAAAATAAATGAATAAAATACTTTATTATGTGTTATTTTTTCTGTTCACATTTTCACATGATACTTTGACAAGTGATACTACATCTCATGTTTACTTTGTACAAAATTTAAAGTAACATTATATACATATTAACAAATTAAAACGTGCAATAAACTTGCCATTCTTGCTGAAAAGGGGGGTGTGGCTCTACTTTAGATAATGAAAAACACTGTGATTGGCTTATAGATATCCAGTAAAATGCATCTGTACATTTGGGTACAGTCAGATAACAGTAATCATAAATCTAGGCATCCTAGAAAAGCTATATCTATAGGAATGGTCACACCGAATGGGTTGAGTTCGGCTCTATCTTTCATTGTGAGAGCATCTTCTTCATTTCATGTTTGCACTTTGTAATGCTTTCCCTCAAAATTCTTGCTATTCCTATAGAACCTGCTGAGATTTCACATCTTGGAGAGTGCAAAATAAGAAGCGACACATTGTCAGCCATCCTGACTCAGACCTCAGGTATTTCCACTTAGTGTGTACTCATGAATTAATCCTGATTGATGCATTAGCAGAGCAGATAGAGTTGCCAGTGAATACTGTAAATGCCCTCAGAGAATTGTACAACCTTGTTAGCTGTCAGGTGGAAAATTAGCAATAAGAAGCCATTGAATATTGATATATTTCATGTTACATAATTTATGAAAAAAAAAAAAATAATTCCAGCAAATCTACATAGGTTATGGATTTTCACTTTGTAGTACTAGTAGTAGTACTGTGAGACAGGTTGACTGGGCTGGGGCTAGCTAGTTAGCATGCTAACTTAAGTAGATGAAAAGTGTTGAAAACTGGTGTTGCTGTCCACCTCTGAAGACAGCTCTTGGTGAGTAAAAATGAAGTTTGATTCTGAACTTGGAACGTTTTTTCTAAACTGGTTAGTAAATAGCTGTTAATGCTAATGTTAGCTATCTAGCGAGAGTGACTCTATTATTTTTGTACAA
This sequence comes from Seriola lalandi dorsalis, assembly GCF_002814215.2. Taxonomy (NCBI): domain Eukaryota; kingdom Metazoa; phylum Chordata; class Actinopteri; order Carangiformes; family Carangidae; genus Seriola; species Seriola lalandi. Next base: position 156,816 of record NW_019524878.1, on the reverse strand, counting down.
AAAACAACAAAATTGGGGAGCGCAACCCTCATTAAGAACAGGGAAACAAAACAAAAGAAAAACAACCTCAGCAGAACAAGCAACCACAGCCAACAACACGATCTGAAATAATAAAAAAGATTTATAAAATACAGTGTCATTTTGCCCAAGAACAGGTGTACATATTCCCCTAAAATAACTGTAATTGATGATGAATATAATCATGCAATAAAATTCAATTTTAGCCTTAACCCTAACAGGTATACGTCTCAGCAACAGCCAACTCTTTTGTAGCCTTTTAGTCCTGTAATTTGCCGGTGACCTCAGTGTGAACTGCACCCACACCCACCTGCACATCTGCTCCCAATGCCAGAATCAGCTTTACCTTTTAGCTATTGTTCTCTTCCAAATGCTGTTAAATCACCCCAGCCTTAAGGTGCAGTCAGACCCGATTTCACCTGGCAAAATGTGTTGTGATGGCAAGCAAGCCAAACAGCATAATAAGGGTTGTTAGCATAAACTGTTGTAGTCAGTGAGTTGTAAATTATACGACTTCTTAACTCACTGTATTGTTATTAACCTCTGTCACTGTAGATACATGAATAATGTTTCTCTCAAACTTGATGGACATGCATTTCCACAAAATTCGTCAGAACAATGCATAGTTGCAATGCAAGTGAAGGAGGCCCAGTCAGTTTACAACAGGAGAATAATATATTTGGCCCTGGTTCTAAAAGAAATTAATCGGGAGCGAAATCTGGTCTGACCACATCTTTAGCAATCCAGCCTTGTAATCCTCTTTTTCCTGCCTGCTCTGTAATGACAGAATTGTTCTTGTGATGGTTATAACAGAGCAGGCAGGAAAAAGAGGACTACATGGCTGGATTGCTTAAGATGTGGTCAGATCAGTACCCAATTCTGTACAGTTTTGCATTACAGTATAGTAAGCATTTCAAAACCTGTGCATTGATGCTTGCCATTAATCGACATTTGAAGTTGTGTTTTCAAGAATTTAATCTGAAGGAATGTGCAAACCTCAGGGCTCATATATTAGTCACAACTGTCGACACTGATAAATTGTGCATTCGATTGCAGTTGCTCAGACTGATGGAGGTAGTGGGGGTGAAAAGCAATGGAGCATGTTGCAATGGAGGGTAGTATTCAAAGTCTCAGTCTTCAGAGTAGCTCTAATGTGTAATGTTTTTATCAGAAATAACACTCAGTCAAAATCCAAAGGAACTCGAATGGTAGAAGAGCTCTGCAGAATGACTCATTTCAGAATGGACATTAATGAATTATATGTCAACAAATTTTACTTACTACACCCCAGCTTCTCGTATCGCCGCTATACAGACGACATCCAACTATGCACTCACGGTGCACTCATTTACCTGATCTCCATGTGCTTATTGCTGCACTGCTGTCACGTGTAAGTCACTTTGAATGAAAGCATCTGCCAATGTATAGCTAAATGTAAATGTATATTTTATGTTTACGTAAAATGGTTATGTTACTGTGGCCTTTTTTATGTTGACATTAAATTGTTCCGTCACTGTGGCCTGGTGGTCTAAAATGCATACATCATAGCCACAAAGCCTCTTTTTTAAATCTGGCTGGGGACCTTGGTTGCAAGCCGTCTCCCTCTCTTTGCCACAAAACATCTAGTGACAAATATCTATCTATATATATATATATATATATATATAAAGCTTTTTTAGTCTCTTGATTTCATAGCCCATTTATGGTGTGGTTCAATCTCAGTACTCTTATCAGATATACTCATACGCTACCTGTCACACAGACAATGTCAGCAACTTACAAAGAAAGTGAAACAACAAGCAGCTAAAAAGCCACATATTTTTCTCAAAAGTTGTGCAAGTTGTTCAAGTAAACCACTTTCAGATGATAATGTGTCAGGGCTACGTGTCTATAGTTGCTCGTTTAGTTTTTTTCTGGCACCCAAAAATCAATTAATGCAGCTTTGATGTCGATATAGTCGCCAGATTCTCCAGACATTCCTCGTGGGGCTCATATTGTAAGTACCGGAAATCCAGTTTCTTGCTAGTCTTGATTACATTCATTGATAAATATCTGCAGAGGCGTAGTATTTTACAGACAGATTTGCAAAATAAGCACATTATGTAATTATGGCTCTCAGACTGCTGCTCTACGTGAGAGGCGCATGCTCTTTGTTTCTCAATTTAGGTGGTGGTCATTCAGTAAACAACTACGTCTCTGATTGTTAATCCTATTATTTCTCTGTAAAGAGTCCAAGGTGTTGTGCAAATTCTGCACCCACGCCACAAAAGCTTTTGAAAGTTCAGCATGAAATACGTGCAGATCGTCTGCACTCAATCACCACAGACACACACACACACACACACACACACACACACACACCATTCTTCTCTGAAGAGCCCCTGACAAGCAGGTTGTGACACAGCTATGCTTGAAGCTCTTTACATGTCACAGATTCACAAGAGCCACTGACCACAAAACCAGATTGTTCCTCCCTCAAGGCACAGGGTGCTCCCCTGCCAAACGCTTGTGTAAATATAAATCCTCAAAAGAAAAACATCATAGACACCCAAGTAAAAAAAAACACTTTTTGCTTGTGTTTATTTGACTATTTACAATACTGATCAGATTTTATGTTAATGGTAAAATAATAGTGCTATAGGGCCTGTGTAAAAGTGTGGCTCCAGTCTTTTGTATATAACTGGGGTGGACAAGTCCTTCATGTCACTGTTTTTTCAGGGGTTTTTTACCCACCCACCTACTTCTCCTTCTGATTGTGAGAGGCAACAGTCACAAGAAGTCACTTGTCAGAAACATTAAATTTGAAGTTGTTTTAGGCAACAAACAATTACTGCCTTAGCTTTTCTATTGGGGACAGTGTCAGATGGATGGTGTTTACTGTACGAAGAATTTGACTAAGACAACTATCGGATAAATAAAAGGGATTTTGTGGCTACATTTAGCTACATCTGTTATCATTAGCATTTTCTATTTTGTGTAGAAAAAAACAAGTGGAATTAACAAAAAATAAAAAAAATACAGAAATAAAAACTGAAGGTTTTGATGATTAACAGAGGTGGAAAAGTTGGCAGATCAAAAAAAAAAAAAAGGTTTCCTGGAGCACATTATCCTTCCATCCACCCCGACATCCTGTCTACAATTTTCACTGCTTTGTTAGACTGTCAACTTCCCTCGGCGTGAGAACTACAAGTTGCCGTACATCGTAAATCGTTGTTGCATAAAAATGTAACTTTTAGTAGACGGTATAGATAAAACCAACAGCTGTATGATGACGAGAGTCTGAGTAGTTTTCAGGAAAAAAAAGAAAAAGGAGCGAAGACTGAGGCGAAATGTTTACACTAATTATACATGGAACCTTTGACATCCGTCACATTAATTTCCCTCCCAGACTGCCTTGCTGCGGTCCTGTCTCCAAACCTTTTAAAGCGGTCTGTATATGTTTTATTGGCAGAATAAGCCCATTAGCACATGATGTTTACTTTGAATTTATTCAAGTGCCTCCAAACTTTTCACTTTTAACAGCCTGGATTGTAAAATTTTAATGCACTTTCCTCCATCAATAAATGTCATCTGTCAACATGCTGACAGTGTGATCATGTGCTCAGCAGTTTAAAACAAAACTTTAGGCAGGCCATTGAACTCAGTGATATGATCACCATACCATTGTTCTGGCATGTTTCAGAGAGTGTTTGGTTCTTTGCTTCTGGGCAAATACTCAAACAAGCTTCCGTGTCTCGCTCCAAAAGCACCCACACTGAGAGGCAGCAGCCGAGCCTGAGGATCGCATTGTTTCATTTCGCTCTGTGCCACGCGGCCCCAGGGAGAGGTTTTGATCATGATTCAGGACTGATGAAGCTGAAAGTTGCTTTTAATTTCAACAAGCTGTAAAAAAAAAAAAAAAAAAAAAAACAAAGAAAAAAAACAGACTGATGATACACTTTGTAATGCTGAACACATTTTTTTCTGAGTGATTTGACTTAAAGAGATTGATGTCATATTGTTTCAGCCTGTAATTTAAAGGCATGCACACTGTTTCTACTTTGTCTTGATGTTAAAGTGGTAGAGCAGGAGGCCTGGATATAACATCACTGCTCCAAAATTGTTCACAGTGACTATGAGTTATAAATATCCCACAAATAACCACAGAGGACCTCAACAGGAAATGCCATTAAATTCCATTAGGTCACTGTAAAATCAGTATTAAGCAGCTGTAACACAATGTAAATAACATAGAAAAGTCAAGTAGAGACGCACAGTTTTCTTATAAAACAAAGAAAATAATCCAAGAAGTCCAACTGCAAATTTTCAGGGCTTTCTACTTGCATCTCAGAGTCTTAATTCATAAGCTAAGAAAAAACAAAGATTGACTTCTCAGCTGAATAATCAGCAAAGAACTACGAGATAAGTATATCAAATAACACTTTAAGAAACAAAGTTTGAGCTGAACCTTCATGGTTGAAATGCCTGCATCCATCACCCTGTACTCAAAGAGTCACGCTCTTTCCAGTCTGAATGATACCAGTCATGTCCCATAACTCACTCTAACTTTAGGTGCTTTCATTTCTGAGTTTTTTCACACTTTATTGTGAAAATACATGGTTCCTTTGTAATCTAGCAAAAAAGATGAGAGCACTGCAATAACTAGGATGTATTGTGTGTGTGTGTGTGTGTGTGTGTGTGTGTGCGCGCGTGCGCGTGTAAATTTTACTTTAAAACACATTAAAAAAAATAAATGTATCTGTCTTCATATTTTCCCTATTATACCATGGGAAAGTGACTTAATTTAAGTATTAATTAATTCAGATTATTACTGTTATCATTAGTATATCTCATTCATGTCATATACGTCCTATCAGATAATGGTAATTAAACTTATAACTGTGGGTATTAATGGGTTAATGCCTGTAAAACCAGCACTTAATAGGCAATAAACTCACTGTTGAGCAACTGAGCTCAGCGTCGCTCTGTACCTGTTTTCATATGCGGTGTGTTTATACTGGCTGTAGTGGTTTCGGAGTGGGGCTCTTCATACTGCGCCTCGTCAGAGGGCGGCTCTTTCACTGCTTTTTACGCATCATTATAAAGGCTTAACTCCCTCCCTCTGCGCGCTGTCCCTCTCCGCTGCTGCGAGCCTGGATCTATGTTGTAGATAGATGGGCTAGATGCCACACGTCGTTAGCCTACAGGCTGCCACGGTTCAAAGTTTGATCTCCAGTTTTTTGCCGTGTTTCTTCTTCTTTTGGGGCTTTTTTTCCCTCCTCTGCTTGGATACTACTGACTTAAGCATTGGATATGTGCACACAAGATGATGACAACCCCTTTCCTCCCCGTAGAAGTAAAATAAAATAGGCTTTCGCACACACTGGATTTACTCCTGTCGTTCCATATGAAGAAGTCAAAAGTAAGTGACTTGTCCTTTTTCTTTTTCTTTTTCTTTTTGGTTTCTTCTTTACTTGAGGAAATAGACGGTTTGCGTTGTGGCGTGATGCAGGGCATCGAGTGATTCAGACATAACCAGAAAGCCTCGTTGTACATTTGCCACGTTTTTCGAATCTTATATCTTGAATGCACTTTTATAGAGACACACTGTAATGATCAGCTGGAAACACTTCCAGCTCAGAAATGCTCCACCTGTCCAGAGTTTCTGCAGCTTGTCCCGCATCCACGTCTTTCTTATTTCGTTGGAAGAACAGCCTCCCAATGACTCCCCCCGATCAATACGCGTAGACCTGTATTAACGGCGTCAGTCTGAGCACTTCAGAGTGCTTCCGTTTGCTTGCGTAACTATTGCGTCTTCCATTTTTTTATTCTATTTGCTGCATTTGAACTGAGATGACAGAACGAGCTTTACGCACACGTCCGTGAAGCCGAGGAGCAGGGACAGTTGTCTTTCGACTTCTAATCAGAGTAAAAGCACATGCAGTTGCGTGAAACTGATCCTTTTTATACTAATTGATAATTAAACCATAATTGATCCACCTTTTCCAATCTGACACAAACCATTAGCATGTAAATTAAGCTGCTGTAAATCAGGTATGGTGAGAGGTCAGTCAGTCCTTTCTCATTTGAGCTAACTTCTCTTTATCTCGCGGTTCTTTGTCAGATTGTGTCCTGTAACTGATGATTATCCATCCAGAGAAGTTATCTACCTTTTCATCTGCCTGCCCGCCAGCTTGGGCAGCCTCCTCTCCCCTCGGGTTATTCAGCATGCTTTGCATAGAGGGCGGCATCTGTGTTTTAAGAGCGCGCAGGCTTAGGCTCTGTGTCTGCAAGTCCTGACACCGTAACTGTGGCCTGTGACACGGCTGACCCAAAACTAAGTGACGACTGAAAGGTTTCTTTTCCCACCTTCCCTTTCCATGACTTTAGCTTCCAGCGTGCATTCCTAGAAATGACTCACATTTCTGCATTCCAGCAGCAGCAATCACACTTCACCAGTGTGGTGTGGAGGGTTTGATCCGCTATCTGTGCCAGCAGGTGATCACCGTGGGGCAGCCGACCACTACTGAACAGGAACACAAGTCTTTTTAATTGAAAACATTTTCTTTTCTTATTTAAAAAAAAAAAAAAAACTCGTGTTAAACAGCAGCAGAAGTCTGCGATGTGTAAACTGGTTTACATTGACTTAATGTGTATGTGTGTGTGTGTGTGTGTGTGTGTGTGTGCGCACATAAGATGGTGTGCAAACTAAATTTAGGCAGGTTAAACCTGCATTACGTCCCCGGGCTGTTGAAGTGAACCCTGCAGCATATCAGGGTTTGGGCCAATCTGTCTCGCCCTGCTTGGAAACGTAGCTCCTTTTAAATGATCATATCAAATGAAATATATAAATAAATAATTGAATAAAAATAAAAGGATATGTAATGTTTTAATATTGATACAAGCAGGATGTGTATATGAGTCTCTGCATGGGAATAAGTCTTTGAAGTTTTCCCAGAGGAAGGATGGGCATTTCTGTATCCCACCCCCCCTGCTGTTAATCACATCCCAAGCAGAGTTTCTTTTATGCTTTTTAATTAAGTTATACAGTTAAGTTGGGCTGTGTGCCTGGTTGCGTTATCACACACCTTTCATCTTTTATTTACTGTCCTCGCCACAGCTCCCTGTGTTTCCCACTGTCACGTAGTCACATGTGGGACATAATGTGGAGGATTTGTCCCAGTTATTTTACGGCATGTGCCTGGAATTTGTCCTAAAAATGGGAAGAAAAAAAAATTAATAGTTTTCCTCAGGGATGCACTGCTGCTTATTTAGCCCTCTCATGTTTCCAGTGAGGCTTAGAATTGTGCATTTGTCATGACATGATGATTGTGTTATGTTTGGTGTTTGTAAAGGGCTAAAACCAGGAAAATAAATGTCGACTCTAATGGAGGTAATTGTTCACCAGAGTCTGTAGACAAGCACACGAGGTGTATGTATGACTGTGTGTGTGTGTGTGTGTGTGTGTGTGTGTGTGTGTGTGTGTGTGTGTGTGTGTGTGTGTGTGAGAGAGAGAGAAAGTGGGAGAGCATGTCTAGACTTTCACACCTCCACACAACATTTGGCACCAGTAGGGAGCACTAGTTTAGAAACCATTTGCCTGGGGTCTGTGTGATGTTTTAAAAGAAACACCACATGTCCCCCCCCCCGAACAAGAGACACACATAATGAACATTATTTACAGCTGATTCAGTTGCAGGACTCCAAGATATAGAGTGACATTCATGACATCTCCTGCTCCGCAGCTCTGCTCCTCCCCAGGGCGTCAGATCAATGCAATGATTTACACAGCTCACCGCTTGTTGATTGGCTCAGCCGTTTTTTACCCAGGTTACACGTTTTCACATCCCCAAATGGAAGGAGACAGTGGGCAGGTGAAGTGAGACTTGTTTTGGAACCCATGGGATGATTTAGGTGCACACATGGTCCGGCCAGAGGACCCGAGCTATAAATCCACAAATCGCCTGCTGCTTGCATAATGGTGGTTCAGTTCGCTTCTGCTGAGTTGCTGTGGCCTCTGACACGCCGAGAGCCTCCCAACACAACACACACAACACAATCTCCCGAGTGAACTAGATCATTGTTTTTTAACTGCCGTCCCAGAAACATCCGCTGTCTGAGGTTTTGAAATGTGCAGGTATTGGTCGCAGGCTGCAAGGCAAAGAAACAATCATTAGATTTATTTTGTCACATGCACTGGGACGCATGCAGGAAGGAGGCGTTGTGGCAAAGCAGGTTGTTGATGTGTCAGAATTTACACTCTCACAGCTGAATGAATTAGTTATGGCAAGTCTGATCATGAAGTGTGTGCAATGAAGGCTTAAGGAAAGTGTGAAATTAGAGCTATTAAGCTGTGTCATGTATGCTCATCCACTGCAGGGCATAATTTTAGTATATTTAAGGTGGATCTTCTTAACTTAAAAGCCACATTAAAACAATGTTCAGTTCATTTAACATTCCCCTGGTTAATCAGCTCCCACAGGGGATTCATGCTGCCTGACTGAGCCCTGTAAAAAAAATTAAAATTCCCTGAAACTGACAGTTAATAATGACGTTCTCTCATTGTCAACAGAAGATATCAGCAGCTCGCATCAGTGATGAATGTCCTGTTTGTCAGTGCTGCATATCAAGTGGACCCTGTGACTCATACATCTCATGCCTGACTGCACATCTTTTCACAAGTTACTCACTTTGTGTTTTTTTTTTTTTTTGCATGACATCCATTCCTGCAGCGTTAACCGTGCGTCAGTTCGTAACCTTCTTGAATCTTAACGTGTGCCTAATGAGCCAAATGTTCCTCTTAGATTTGATTCATGACTGCAGCGTTTATTTAAATGACAAGTAGATGTCTCGGCTTGACCTGTGAAAATCCTGGAGACGTTAGACTTTCAGTTCAAGCTCTGCGGGAGGATTAACCATGCGATGACTGGCAACAAAGGTTGTGTGGGTTGAAGAGGTTCAGTCACATTGATCTCCAGGGTCACATGGTATTGATAAAACTAAAATAAAATTTGCTTTGTTTATGTGATTTATGTCTTCATGCGTCCTGGGGAGTCAGAGTGCGAATCCTTAACAGTCTTAATAGCTTCATGTTAGTTTATTATAATAAAATATTGCTGGAATGTTGCTGAGGTTGACGTTCAGACTCACATAAGTTTTAGATCTCGACCAAATGCTAAAATCACGCTTCCAACAGCAGATTTTCATCCAAAGAATCCACACAAAAAAAAAATAAAAATTTTAATATCTTGTCTCTAATGAAAAAGGGAAATAGCCAACAGGGATGTTGTGGATGACAAAGCCTGCACAGTTCGGCACCGTTATGGAAAAGTGAATTAAGAGCTTCCTGGTTCTCTGCACACAAAGCTGAGGTTTGATCACCAGACACAGAAATCTTGCTTCAATTGCACCGTCCTGCTGCAATGGAGGAAACAAGAAGTAATGTTAAGTCTTGTATATAGGAACTGTAAAAACATATATTTTCTCAACCTCTGTTAAACATTAAAGGAAGATCAATAGTCAGGGAAGTTCACACTGTTCACAGAGTCACTATAGTGTCACATATAGGCAGAAAGAATCATAATTTGATATAAAGCCTTTGTGCAGTCACAGTCTTAAATGCTGGCTCTCGCCCCGTGGGGGGGAGGAAAAAAAACAAACTGTAAAGCACGCAAAATCCATAAAAGCAACAAAGAAAACATGGTTTGAGTTACTGGATTTTCTTCAGGGCCCGGGCCTCATGTCTGAGCGTTTGATGCCTTATTTCTACAGCAAGAGGATGTTTATTGTGCTGTCTCTGATCCGGAGAAGAGCCCGTCTGCAGTCATTTGCAGTGCGTGCCCGGTTTTACCTTCACCCTGCCTTTACAGCAGGCGTGTCGGCGCGTGAGAGGATTTCACAGGAAATCTGCAGGCGGCAAATATTCCTACTTGGAAATTTCGGTGTCTATCTCTGTGACCCCTGAGAACTCACCTTGAAGTCTTCCTCAGAAAGGTGTCGGATGAGGTAAAGCGAGTGTTGCCAACACAAACTCCACTGCACTTTCTTTTCTTTCTTTTTTTTTTTTTCCAACCTGACGTGCGAGCGTGAAGCGATCCCGGTTGGATGGGTTCACAGATCTGTTAGGCCTGGGTGTTCGGGCTCGTCTCTGCACAAAAGAGACAGTGAGTGGGTTGTCATGTGAATCAGAACATTAGTCGGGAAATCACTGTCACATGGATGCACGGTACTCGACCGGAGCCAGGCCGGTGGGTCTGTTCTGCGGGCAGGCAGGAAGTGCCGACCAGAATCCACAGTGATGCATTGTGGTCAGAGTGAGAACACGGAAACGTCTCGCGTCACCTGTGGCGTTGCATCTTCACGATTCATGAGCGCGTGGAGTGCCCTTTAAACACTTTATTACTGTATATAATAAATACTTAACCAGCAAGATTTAAAAGCACAATGAACACAGGACATTTAGAAAGAAAAAAAAACAAACAAAAAAAAACAAATCATTAGCGGCTCCATTTTCTCAAATGGGATTTTCTGGTTTTCTCTGTTTAATGTCATTTTAAATTTAATATCTTTGGTTTTTAGACTGATGGTCGCTGTGGGACCTGGGATATTGTTATGGCTATTTTCAACTACATTTGTAGATCCCTTGTAAAAAATAAATCAACAAATGATTATAAAATAATGAAAATGATTATCTGTAGGCAACACAGACTCTCCTTAATTCTGAATTGATGTTTTGGTTCCTTTCCTGTTTGCAAAAAACAATTTACTGCAGCTTTTTCTAAATCATATTTCATAAAGGAAATCTCTAATGCTCCAAATCAGCTCCAATTTATTGCACTTTCACTATATGGTACATTTCTCTTCTTCCTGAGGGAACTTGATTGACTCATGGCGAGTGCAGAGACCGCAGCTGCTAATGTTACCAACCTGGCAACCACTTCAGCAGGTGCATCAGGGGTTCATTTAAATATTCTCCTCTGCAGTGTACTCAAGTGGCATGAAACACACACACACACACACACACACACACACACACACACACGAGAAAGTGTTGTACTTTGTGGTTCCCGCTTCGGCCAAGAGACACAGTGGGAAGCAGCTCCCGACCTGCAGGGCTGCTTTATAATGACCCTCTTTACATTCTCACATCTCTGTCTCGAGAATATTTGAAAACGTCAAACCACATTTCCAGTGATTTGAAGTTTAGTTGAAGGGTGAGTAGCTCTGATAGGTGGTTTGTTTCATGTGGTGGGGGTGGGGCAGAATCTTTGCAGCAGCCTGCAGGTCACACAATAAGTGAAGACACATCATCATGTGGAGCCGATGACATCTAAAGTGAATTTTTTTGACGTGATTGGTGGACGATTGTACCGTCTAGTTGAATTAGCACCGTCGTCGTCCTGTGATTGTGCTGCATGTGTCGTGCGCTCAGGCTCAGAGTCCCCCGCCACCGCTGAGCAATCCCAGCGTACATCCGACTGAGCAATCGCTGCCGGAGCTGGGGGGCATTTAGATGAGTTTGATTTGAATCATGTTCACAGAAATCTTCATGCCAATTAGTGCATCTGCTTGCTAGGAAATTGCAGTTTCCACATGATCTGCTCTTCCTCACGCTCAGATGAAATGCCACATATAACACTTAATAAAGAAATTAGCAAGTGCTTTAGTCATCTCCGCTCTTCAAGGAACATCATAGAGGTGTGTGTGAGGTTCTTTCTTTTTTGTCATTGTCATAACCACATTGCTTTGAGCAGTACGCAACATGTTGTGCAGTCAACTAAAACGGTTCCTCATGGGTTCAAGGGTTGCTACGTGCAATTTTTGGGGGATTTTGGTGTGACTGCTCTTGTGAATTTGAAATGTTATTTCCTGAACACTGGCAAAAAGAAACCTTCTGCTCCTCTGCTGTTTTCCTTTTTTCTTTTTCTTTTTTAAAGTGCATGAAACTCTCACAGTAGTTTTTTCAATACATTACTTTTAGGAATGTGTTTTTCTACAAAACCATTTCCATTTTCTTTTTTTTTTATTATGACAAATGAAGCCAAAGTTCTCAAAAGTCACATTTCAGCTAATAACAAGCCAAGATTGGAAAATGTTGTAATTTAAAGCAGAAATCGTCTGATGAAAGAATAAGAGAAGAAGAGTGCATATTTGAGACAGTGGAAACATAGCCGAGCTGTGGGTGAGAACTCGTGAGGGTAAAAACTTGGCAGGATATCCGTAAGAGAATCTGGTAAAAAAGCAGTTGCACAACTCAGCTTTCCTTCCTCGTCCCTTTTCCCGCTCCCTGCAGTTTGTGTATGTTAACCAGACCCTTCTTTGCAGCTATTTGTTGACACAGAAACTGATGTAGCTATATAATGGGACTGTAAGGAGATCATAAAATACTGCTTTTCCCTTCCTAGGAAAGTAAGAGAGAGCACTTAGTCATCAGATGCGTTTTATCTTCACCCCCCCGCCCTCACTTTCTCTGGCAAGATTAGATTTTTGATTTGCAATCAAAGCATTAGTGGCTCAAGTCAACACATCCTCTAAAAGACGCAGGAATTCATTTGTGGGTAAATTATGACTGGGTTCACTCATGAGTGAACAAAGCAGTGATAAAAAAAAATGAAAAAGCAATTGTGCACCCAGCGAGTCGACATAACAACATAAGCAATTCTTCGATTACACGTCAGGACGCTCAGGACGAGTCTCACTGACGGTAATCTGATTAAAGCCACTGCTCCATCTCGAACAACACATGTCTGGAGATGTTCCTCTCAGGAAATAACGGAATAACAAGATCTCATCAAGCTGAAAACAGCACCTCGAGATTCTGTTCCCATTGTTCCCTCTGCTACATTTTTTATTTCTGTTTCCAGCTTTAAAGCCTCTAATTCTCTCCAGCTCACTGACACTTTGATAATATTTGGTTAAAAGGCAACAACATTTGGTACACACTAATCTCCCAAACCCTTTGTTTAACACAGCGGGTGTTCTCGCTAATTTCCACCAAAGCCATAGTGAGATCTTTTCTCATTGCGTTTGCAAAGGTTTATCTGTTTCTTGTTTTTCTCTGCAGCATATGCTCCGTTAAAACAAAAAGTGTTTTCATGTTATTTTAAATGAGACATTTCTTTGTTGTTCAGTGCTGCTGCCTTCAAATTTATAGCTATCTATAGCTACGTGTGGCAGCGTGCTTGTTGCTGCTAGCGCCAGCGCCAGTAAGTGGTTTAATCGATCTCAGGCCGCAGGGTCTCGGCCTCTGTCCGCTCAGCTGTCGCCAATGTCTTCAGACCTGCGTCGAAGGTGACCAGCAGAGGTCACCTGCCTGTGTGATGCCATTAGAAGTTGCCCCAACAAACATGCATTTGTCATTCAGTGTCTCACTGTATAAGTGCCATCATCAAAGTCACTCTTTTCTTTGTGCAAAAAAAAACGAAGGTGAACACAGTGTAGGAAAAAGGCGTGCATGTGACTCAGGTGTGCAAAAGCTCCACTCGACCACTAACCACTATTTGCATTTAGCGCAAGAATAAAAAAACTGCCAAGTCTGCGGTAATGTTATTATAACAGAGTTACCGTCAGCAACCGACGGGGAGCAGTGACAGTCGTGCGTAGAGTGTCGCGTACATGGCATTCCCGGAATATTGCTGAAGACATTTACAACCAGCACTGTCGTCATTTTCCGTTGCGTAAAATGAATCCACGCTTTCTTCCTCTCCACCATGACTCCTTCTTGTTGCATGAGTTTTTTTTTATTTTTTTGTTTTTTTTGCACCGTGCAGCTGTCAGGAAAACCCACCAGCATCGATGTCATAAAATTTATAAAGCTCAGAAGCATATGATTTTGGCTTGTCATAGCAGGGAATGTGTGATTAGCACATGTGTGATTGATAACGTTAAAAAAATGACTGCATTCCATTTAAGTGAGTTACTTCCACGGTCCTTGTATCGTGCAGTTGGCTTACTACGGGGACACTTAATGGAACGGAGCCATCGTTAAATCGTTAAATATGTTTCACCTGTTTTTCCTGCAACAAGTCAAGGTCATAAATTTGGGATAAAAGAGAGCGATGTGATGAAATCAGTGCTCGTTTCCCAGGGTGTAGGTGTCAGAGTTGGTATCTGGAGAGAGAAAAAAACTGTTCAGTGTATCCTTATCTCTCAGTGGCAAGCTGTGGGTGGTGGTCTCCAGGTGGGCTGTGCGTGGGGCGTGGCTGAGAGCGGTGACGGCTTTGTTGTTGCGACATCACAAAGTTAGAGAAGTCCTGACGGCTGGTTTTAAGGCTCAGTTTCTGAATACAGGCTGTGTGCGTTTCTCTGTGGACTGAGCGCTTTGACACTTTCACAGTGTTAATATACTAACAATGTAGACCTGTTTTATAATCGGAAAAGAAGACATGGAAATCTCACTTTACACAATATGGGACCTTTAATGCCGTCTGAAAGCCTCTGAAAGGTCACTGAACTGTGTTATGTTTTCCTATTACACACTAATCACCATTATCCAGAGACAATACCAAAGACTGCAACAGTTTTTTACTGCCAAGAAACACGCAGACTTGTCAGACAAGTGCCTCTTAAGCCTTTTTTACACAATTGCCAGGCTCCTGTCTGTTAACTTGAAGTCTGTTTTGTTAGTGCCAGCTTGCTGTAAGTGCTCCTGAGCAGCAGCAGCAGCGGCAGCAGACTGAACATTAGATACTAATTTGATTTACACATGGAATAAGTGAGCTCTAGCCGCTTGAAAATCCAGGGCACATCCCGTTTTTGCGTCGAGGCTTTGTGTTGTTTTAGCCTCTCTGCCGCTCTGAGTGTACATGAAAGAAATCATATTTTAATAGTGTGCAGTTTATTCACTGAGATGTTAAATTTTGACATGTGAATGTGCATAAGGTTCATCTTGGTGACCTCTGACCTGCTGATTCCTCGCAGTGTGTTGTGGGAGAGGAGGAATCATGATTTTTTTTTTCTCTCCAGTCAGTAAACAGCATGAAGCAATGGGAAATATTGGCACCATGTAGGAAATAAGTGAGTAATATAAACATTGTCATGAGTAACAAATATTGTAATTCATTGTTTTTCAGTCGGGATTAGCTTGTGGCTGGGAACAGAGTGGGGAGGCTAAACACTGAAGGCTTACCTGCCAATACACACTTACAAGTCTTTTTTTGTTTTTTTTTCTTGAAAAATCTCCACAGAAACAAAACACCTGATCAAAAGGGCAAAAAACAAACTTCTGAATGACACGTTATCTTGAAACCCCTCTGGATCAACTCTGGGAACATCTGGACAACAGCAGCCTGGCATTTTTCTTTGCGCAGACTAAATCATCTGCCCTGTTTTAATCCTCATTATGAAACATGGGAACTTACATCACATGGTGTTCAAAATTCAAAACAATGATCTAGGCAGAAGGATAAAATATCCACCGCTCTGACAAAACAGGCTGCATGTTGCTATGGTTGGAGCTAATGTCATGCAAGGTCCTGTGTTCTGCTTTTATGAGATTATGTGGTTAAGAGGACCACAAGGCCGGCGGTCTGGAGAGCCTGTTCAGCTAATGATGCCTCAGGTTCAAAGTGGTGGTGAAAAATGACACGGGGGGGATAATCACTCTGGGCATCAATATGATGATGGAGAGCAGGCTCGCAGGCGTTCGAGAGCCGTAATGCACCTGACAATGATGGAGAAGAGGGGCTGCACCTGACCACTCAGCTCTTTCGGCCTGATATCAGCTGCTCCTGCCGAATAAAAGTGGTTGATTTACTGTATTTCAGACACAGCGGCGACATTATTTTCAGTGCACCGGACAATTACAAGGACTATTTTCAGCATGGGAAACAATTTCATGTCCCCGTCAGTGCGGCTTGTGACTTTCCGTCTCACAAAGTCAGCTCAGAAAGTGTCAGGGAAACATTCAAAATGAGTGAGCTGAAGTCATCTCCCCCTTTTCTCCTACTGTGGCCTGCTGTTTATTGATATGTTTGGCCCCAAACTGTGTGTTGGGAGTCGATAAGCATTCTTGGAACTTGTAGAAACAAGATCTGTTTGTTTTTGCATGGGAGTTATTTAATCAAGATGTTTTCCCATCTTTTTCCTCGTTGAAAGCAGCTCGCGATAAGATCGGAATAATAGTTCCATTTCGCGTCTTGGGTTTATCAAAGTATGTGGTATATGTGAGGAAGCACATTTATTTAAATAATAATATGGCCTCCGAGTTGTGAGCTACATTTTGTATTGGTGAAAAATGACTCTGATATTTTTATAAGAGTCCACTTTCATATTCTGGAAGAATTAAGACAGATACGATAAATTAAAATGCATTACTTTGTGGAGAATCCTCTAAGCATTGTAACTGTACCTTATTTTTTAGTAAAAATCATCTTAGTCTAGTGAGATCTAAGACAGTAATCTATATCTATCAGTTTAAAATAACGAGATCGAGCGAACACCCAAATTGCATTGCACAGAGGCAATAAATCTGATGTGACAAGATTTAAACTTAGCCAAATGGTGTGGAGCACAATGAAAACAACATTGTTGTGTTCACATACAATAATGTGCTGTGCCAATGGCTTATAAATGTTGCTGTAGCAGCGTGAACACAAGGAACCACGCTAGCGATGGAATGTTTCCTTTATTATCTAATCCCATGTGTGGTGGCAATTAAGGTTTTCTTCTAAATATTGCTTTTTCTAAGAACACATGGTTTTTCTCAGCAATACCCCGGCCTAGCGTTCATACCTGGAAGCCGCCCATTACAAGCACACTCGCTGCTCCGATATAACAAACGACGATGTTGAGGAATTCCTCAACATTATCATTTCTGCACCAAGCAGTCACCCCTCCAAAACCATGGGATTCTAGATGAAATTGTTTCTACACTTTTGTACAGAAACGACGCGGCTTTCACAAGTGGAATCAGTGTCTTGTGATAAATTTGATTGGAGACACATTTTAACAGCCAAAACAATTTGTAAAAGCCAATAAAACAGCTATTTTACAACAGCAAAATAAATTGAAAAGGTCTGTAGGCTCTACAAAGCCTTTCCAGCCAAACCATGAAATAACATTAAAGTCTTCAGGATCCAGGGAAATGTTTCAAATGTCACAGACAAATGCATAATCTCACCATAATATTGCTTACACAAATATCACATGCAGCTCGCTCACTGCCCAGGAACACTGCCACAGCTGGAAGCTCACTGAGCAGCCGATGGGTGGATTTTAACTGGGCAGATGTTGAGCAGGTTGTCGATTGATATTGAACACAATAACACTGTTATTTACGCTTAAACGGGAGAGATCAGTGACGTGTCTCTGGTGGGGTTTTTATTTCCTTCGATGCAGATACAGAAAGAAATGTAGCTTCGCTCATCCTGGTAGATTAATGAGCAGGATAGGTTGTTACAACGGCTGCCCCCTACAATTTCTGATTCAATCGATTTTACATGACTTCTCCCATTTTCCCTCCTTCCCAGGAAGTTCATGAGTCACACTGCTTCGGGACAAATGCAGATTTTTCGCTCATGTTGTTACAGTTTCTTGCGCGGTTAAGTTCCCGCTGCCTTGAAGCCAAACTCAAATTCACTCGTCTCTCCGTGGAGTCACGCCGCCTCTAGGATGCGCTTCAATTTCAGTCTGATCACACCTTTAGCCTCAGCGGTAGCATCGAGAACGACTTCGCAGCAGCAGACTTCATCACAGAATCAATCAATAGCCCTGCAGATGACAGCACGGTGGCATGAGCATGAGAACAGGGTGTTTTACACGGTGGGAGAAAGTCCAACAGGAGTGGCCAGATGAATCAATACTGTGATAGCTAAAGATTTGAAAGGAGGCGCTGAGTCAGCAGAAGGTTTTTGTGTCTTTTGTGTGAAAATCTAGTCAAACTGAAATTGATTGACAAAGACAAATGTCTCATGATTTGGAGCCAGATGCGTAATGTGTCATAGCTGTTTGGGAGTGGCAGCGCTCGCAGTGTAAAACCAAGGCTTTGTCCTAGTTGGTTTCAGCTGTGTTTCCAGATGACAGGACTCTCTCCGAACGGGAGTCTGTCCGAACCAAACTGGCATTTCTTCTCTTTTTAAAAAAACATTTTATTTCTTGTTTTCCTAATTTAAGTCCGCTCTGGTTTTCCAGCCAGTCTGATGTTTGTTTGACATATAGTGTTAGCGGCCACCACCCACTTTACTCCCTGAACTCACCCTTTAAACAAACTTTGCAGGAGTAACACAGAGTAGTGATGAGGTGACAAGTGTTGAGAGACTTTCCCATTCATTGAAACCAGATCCAGTGAAAGTGTCAATAGAGATATGAAATAAATGTCAACAGTGCTGGTCTCATGTTGCAGCTTGGGGCCGTCACGGTTCTCGTCCCATCTGGTATTTCTGCCAGTTCCATGTTTTCATTTTCACTAAACTCTCATGTCATTTCAGACCCAGCCACTCCCCTCTGCCCGGTTGTCCCGCCTGCTGGCCGCTCAGCCTCTGCACAAACGTGTTCCCATTTACCTAATTATCCCCTCTCTATATATACAGTTCTCTACCCCCCTGTTTCTGCTCAGCAGCTGTCAGATTGTTTATGTGCTCATTGCCAGGTCTGTAGACTTTTGTTTGCCTGACTCCGGACTTTGAGTGTTTCCCTGCCTGCATACGTCGCTCCGCTGCTCATTGACCTCCTCGGCCACCCGAATCTGATTCAAGTCACTAATCCTTGCCTTCAGAGTGACTTCTGGGTCTGCTCCCGTCTGCTTGAACTCAATCATTCAGCCTTACGCTCCTTCTCGGCCACTGCGTTCCTCCAAGGAATGTTGTCGGGCATTATCGGCCCTGCACACGAGGCGATCTCAGGCCAGAATGTTCTCGTATGCACTTCCTTTACCTGATCTCCTTGCACTTGTTGAATAGATGTAGCACTTGCTATTTACACCAAAGGTCTGCCAAATGAGTAAATGTAGATATGTGTCAGATTACATGGAGAGTTAAAGCAGAGTCAGCTCCTGCTGAAGCAGGCAGCGCAGTCTTGGCAAAAACGGCTCGATTTGCTTTTTTCTCATTCAGTGAGTAGAAGTGTGAAACACTGACGTGCATCTGAGGGACAGATAATATCAAAACTATTTGCAGGGGGTTTAATATAACCTCAGAACTGTGGGTAAGCTGGCGCATCACATGAGAATGTTTGTAACTTTGGTTTTTTGCCACGTCTGGAAGATCATACAAAAACTTTTTTTTTTCCTTCAGCTCAAGTTACCCCACCCACAAAGATCCTATTGTTGATTTTGTCTGATTTTTGCATTTTTTGTGTGTGTTTTTATTACTTACAAGTTTCACTTTGCTGAACAACTTGTAAAAAAAAAAAGAAAAAGTCCCTGACCTTATCTGGGGCATCTCTGATTTCATTCATTGTTATTCTCCTGTGCAAAATGTGGTTCATGACATGCAGAGGGCTGTAGCAGAACTGATGAATTACAAGATGTCCAACACTTTTGCCTTTTGCTAATCTCTCCCTAAAAAGATTTCTGGCTTATCATGCCGGTCCCCTGTCATTTAAAGACAATTAGTTTTGGCCAGCAGTAGAAGCCAGGCTGAATTGAATTACATCCCATCTGCCCTTTACATGGTGCTTTTCCTTCGGCCTTTCCTGCTGTTGATGGATCATTGTTCCATTCTCTTCCTGTTGTGGCTCTGTTTGATAAATATGAAGCAACGGGAAGAATTAGAGTGGTGGAGCCTCCGTTGAAGATTTGAAATGACTGATCTGAATCATGTACAGTAGATGGCAAAAAAAACAGAAAAAAGGCCAAGCATGGTCATGCTTAAATAAACTACAGAGCAACCTGTTGTACTGGTTGAAGTGCCTGAAGATTAGACACGGCTTGGCTCTCACCATGATCTTTTTATCCCTCCCCATTTGTGAAACGCTTTATTCACTTAATAGGAGGTTCATTCTCAAGGTTGCTGAAATGTTTTTGGGTTGGGCTCCAGCTGGCCATGAACTCCATTAAGAGGAGCACTGTGGGTATGTTGCGTAATATAACCAGATTAGCACAGAAAAGTGATAGGAGGTCAGCCAAACGAATGACAACTGTTAATGTACAAATACAGCTCCATTAAGAATCTAAAGGATGAGATCACAGGCCAGCCACGCAGCCATGGGAAAGAACTTCCTTGTAGTTTCCTTGTGAACAAAAGTTGCGCTTATTTTCAGTGTTCCTTACTTAAAAAACATTGTGTGTATCTGTGTCAATGAAATAGCATGCAACTGACGGCGGGAAGCACCATACCTGCATGGTTGTGCAGTTTTGTCCTTATGTACAACACATGCATGAATCTAACCAAACAAGTAAAACAACATTGCTCCATAGTGCTACCTTTGGTCAAAAGGCAAAAAAGGATTGTCATCAAAGATCCTCATTAATTATCACAGCTTATAAGATTGACTTTGATTGAAGTGTAACTATTCCAGCATTTCTATCAATGCTCATGTTCTGATTGACAACTTGTAAGACTTGGCACCTAGCAGCGTAAGAAACATGACTGACACCATCCTTACTAAGACATCAGTTTAAAGAGTTGTAGACGGATCAATGCATCTGCTATTTAGCAATGCCGCAGACACCCAGGGTTTCTTTACACCACTACATGTCATGGTGATGGAACAAACTCTATCAGATTACTGCACGTACAGGTCTTGACATTTAGATCAAGATGATATCTGACATTTCATTTCAAAATTAAACCCAACCGTCAGAAAATAGTTGCATCGCGGCTTCGCCCAACGTAAACAGCGTGGTGATGTTTTGATAGCGCTGAATCACTTTCCCTGCATGTCACAGCAGCATCAACTGGTCATGCATGACGGCCAAAGATTTGTCTTCCTCACTGCAACTAAAAGTTGGCTGATAGCCAGATTCATGATAGCACCTGATGATGTCGCTGGAGGTCCCAAAAGTGCTGCTCAGGCCGTTTAAAGAAGGATTAAAAGATTATAGTTTGTCTTTTTTTAAAAAAAAGCCCCAGTCATGTGTATGAAAGGAGCCTCTGTTCACTTCAAAAACAATGTTTCCTGGTTGTCGTTGTCAGATTGTCATTATAAACAGTAATCCATTCATTCTTTCGTTCTTTTGTTCATTAAAGGTCCCATATAGTATAAAGGTCTCTGTCCATGTGTTTATTGATTATAGATCAGGTCTAGCTTCTATATTAATACTGTGAAAGTATCAAAGCCTCAGTCCACAGAGAAATGCACACAGCCTGTTTTCAGAAACTGAGCCTTAAAACCAGCCGTCAGGACTTCTGGAACTTTGTGATGTCACAACAAAGCAGTCACCAAGCCCCGCCCACCTGGACCCACCATCCAAACC